>NW_026854124.1:600000-822156 GCF_026571515.1 Ruditapes philippinarum
GTACATAGGAAGTGAACAAAATAACCTAAAATGTATTTAATCCAAAAGACATAAATAAGTGTTTAAGGTACTTTAATCAAGTCGTTTTTTAAAAATATTATCTACATACTGATTCTATGATATTATTCATCAATAAAAAAGGAGTTGATAAGTGTTGACAAAATAGTGCTATAGATAAGTTTCGGTGAGTTATTTGTATATATTTGTGTGCGTTTTACACATGATATGTGCAGTTTCAAAAACATGAAGATGTATTGCAAGCTAAATGAGGACTTGATGTTTTATTATATATTGTCTTTAACACTTAATCTGCCGATGCAAGCTAAATATCTTAAATGGACAAAACCATTCATCATTATTTGGAAATTTTCGAAAAGTACTTAGTGAACAGCGAACGGACGTGCCGGCTGATCTTGGCCTAGCAGCACTGATCGCGCGGTTATACAGCAGATTAAGAGTTTATCTATTTGAACTAACATTTCTTATGTTGTAATTACATAAATTATAAATACATGAATATATGTAGTCATATCTACTCCTTCAGTAAGTTGTAATTTGACATCTTGCTACAAGTTGAGTCGATACTATAATGAATGATCTTAATATTTTAGTTAAACATATAAAAAAAAACATTGTGATGTCCCTATCTTTACTTACATATAAGATCATCTTTTATTTTTGTAACTACTTTTTCTATGTTAACAATTGTTAGGAAAAAATTGTAAGCTAAATATAAGTAATTTACAATAATAAAAATACAATGTACGTATGTTGCATTTTGTACATGCATTGATTGATTATTTCTGTAACTTCTCTGATTTTCGGTAACTGGAAACAAATATAGGCTAAACATACTTTTATTCCAGGCATCATTGCATTTTATAAAAGTAACAATACACATTTGTTGATACATTTTGCACGTGTCTTGATTGATTGGTTTTACTCAGAAATATGTGTTATTGCACTAGAGAATCACAAAGACAAACATTTTTGTTGTTTTTTTCTGACGCATATTGAAATATAATTTACATGGTAAATATAAAATTCACTATTGTAAATGATTATGAAAACCTTACCAATTACTTTTTTGCATGTACTAGATTTGTTTTTGTTTTAATTAAATCTTTGATCTTCCAATATTAATTTAGTTGCCATTGGATACGGAATATGAATCACATATCAAACATTGTACTTTTAGAAAATAAAATAGAGTATTTGATATTTTAACCATAAATACATTTTTCAAACAAAGATGGTTGAATACATATAAAAGTGCACATTAAGCCGTGTTCAAACGAAACCATTTCTGGGTTCACTATTTTTTAAAAAAAAAAGAAAATTCGAAAAGAAATCTTAATTTAAAACCGGATCAAACGCTGAAATTATGGCATATTTTCCAACCACAATTTCTTTTCCAGTACACCACACCATAAAAATAAATCAGATCCTTAAACCCAAAAAAGTATACAAGTACTCATTCACAAAACCACTTTAATGACATTTGTTAACCATTTGTGATCGCAAATATAAAAGTGCATGTACATTTGATTATCAAGTACGGAAATAATAAGAAACGTCTTTTTTGTATCAATTAAAGAGTAGTTCCTTTTCCAACTCGTTATAATCATTTCGATTGCGTAATGAACATTTCTAGTAAATGTTGGTGTTTTTTCTATGTTATCGGAAGTTGCATTTGCAATACTAAATAGACAAAAATCAATTTGATGGAGGGAACGAAATTAATTGATGAACAGTAACTAGCCACCGTTTCATCTAAGGATCACGCGATCACGGGCACTCACATTGCATGCTACCTAAAAAGTACATTTAAAAACATTATTTACTGCTGTGCACATGAACATTTTTGCAAATGCCTTTTTCGAAAGAGGATGTGAATAACGGACGAAAAACAAATCATGTAAAGGAAATTAAACATGATTCTATTTCCTACCGAGGAACATGTTAAAACGAAAGGTTGATTCGAAATTGCAAAAAAAATACTTTTAAAAATATTTATTTAATCTTACTCTAACATGAAATTGTTGATAACTTTTTTAATGTCTTTTTTCTGTACGAATATTTGAATAACAAATGTTTGAACACGGTTTACGGTGCACTTTTATATGCATTCATCTATGCTTTAAAAAAATATGGTTAAAATATTAAATACTCTTAATTTCTTTCTAAAAGTACAAATGTTAAAATTGCAGGCTAGTAAACATTTACAGGCATTAATTTCGAACAAAATGGTATTGAAAAGAACAGAAAGAAATATATACACATATACATATATATTTAAATACTTTTCATTTGATATTGTAACGCAAGACGTATTCATTTAAAATGAGCACATTTTTTGATGTTACAATTTTCAACTATTATTATAGATTATTTTTGAAAAATAAGTTTAATATATATATTTTTAAATACCTGTTAAGTTACATTTACGTTTTTTCACCTCTGTATTCATTTTGATGGTCGCATTTGATTAACAAGTCTATCGTTCACATGTTACTTGATTACGGAAAGTTACATGATATCAATTCAGCAGTCAAATCTGGTAGCTAATTCACCGCGAAAAAAACGCTTTTGTTGTGATAGCCGAACGAAAGGTGGGTTTTCATCGTATACGCATGCCGAATTGAAAACATCAAGCGACTTCTTTTATATACGAGTTGTCTCTTCAACGTAAACCTAGTTTCACTTCTGTTCTCGAGTGCTTAAGAGATTTGTTTATGTGTCAAAGAATTCAGTTATTTATGCGAATAGAATAGCTGGGAGAAAATTGATGCGAAAATCATTGCTTTCGTTTTGCGGTGTGTATAATGTATAAACTCTAGACGTGTATTTCTCTCTCTTCTTTTTTACAGCGATCGGTAGAAAAGAGAGAAGCTGTGTTCCGGTCTCTGATTGGATAACCATTAATCACGTGAGTGATGGGGAATAGAACAGTGGCAATGGATTGAGGGATAATATGTCAGTTTGTGAACAGAATGAAATAAATTTTGGCAATCGAGACATGCAGAAAACAGGCTTCTATTATAGCCAACAACAACCGTTTAATTCTTATTATCCGTCAGAAAATGGATATTGTTATGAAAATATTCCAGCGAACGGTGGAAGTTACGGGGAGCCGAGTCCCTCGCCCCCGGGCGGAGATTACTTTCCCCAGGGGCAGTGTAATATACCCCCGGGCAGCAATGCTGCTCCGAATGGTGACTTAAGTCCGAGTCGGTACGTGGATCAGTATTCTTCGAGATGTTTACAAAACATGAATTGTAACCAAAATTTGGACTCAACAAGTCCAACGAATGGTGTTATGAAAAAGGAAATATACCCGTGGATGAAAGAGTCTCGACAGAACACTAAACGACAACAACAACAACAACAATCGCAGCAACAGACGCAACAACAACAGCAACAGCCACAACAACCGCCTCAAAACTCACAACAACAACAAAATCTTGGAGGTAAGGCTTTTTTAATTTTGAATACTCATATTTCTTCCTTGCTTGATGTTCAGCTATAAATCACTTTTCTTCGCCAGTAGCAGTTTAATTTAGGTTAGATCTATCACCTTTTATATTTATTTTACCGACTATTAATGTCAAAAACGATGTATGCGGAAAATTTATAGCCGAGAGAAGCTTTTGTTAAAAATTAGGATATGTCTTAAAGCTTGACTGAAAACTGTTGTTCAGCGGCATATTAGTTACAATTTTATTTTCCTTCTTGCGTTGTTTATGTACAAGCGAGATTTATTTGTCCGACGAACGTTGGTCGCAAAAATTTGTCATTAAAGTAAATATTAAGAACATGTTGCAATTTTGCATTACAAATAATATAATGCATAATCATATTTAGGTAAATAACTTGTACATTTATTACATGTAAAATAATTGTTCACAAAAAACATAGGATAATATATGTTGTCGTCTCCTAGGTATTGAAACCTAATTCTCGGATTAAGTCGCGGTAAAATGAAACTTAATTGCCGCTATAAAAGAGAGGTCAAAAAATAAACAATCTTCATATGTATGATTTCGTAATTTAAGTACGGTCAACGCATAAATATATTACGATTAAGGATATTTTATCATTTGATATGACGTACTCTAACTAAAGATAAAAAAATTTGATACCTATAATTTCATATTTTTATGAGTTAAAATTTTCTAAAAATATTACTTTAAATTGATATAGTATTTTTCTTTTCTTTTTATAAACATTTATGTGTAATTGGTAAGTCCTTTGATTAATGTATAATTGTTAAACTTATCATTTATATATAATTTGTTATTCTCTTAATGTATAATCATTAAACTTTATGATAATACTTTTTAATTCAAATTTAATTATTAATTTTTAACATTAAAAAATATATATAATTAGGTAATTATCATTAATTATTTTTTACATGATTTTGTCATTTGCATTGTTGTCTTATTTATAGAAACTACTTTTATATACCATGATATTTATTATCAGGTAATATTTGAAAAGAGAACGGAGCTTAAAATGCATGATGATAATGTAAATGATGATGATGATGATGATGATGCTGATGATGATGAATAAAATAATACTGATTTGAATACTACATTATTTAAAATGTACAAAAAACATGTTCTATAGTAAATGGCTTAAGTATTATTTTATTAATGCATTAAATACATAAAAAATATGTTAATGTCTGCGTTGTGGTACAAAGATGATAATGATAATGATGACGATTTTTACAACGGGAATATTTTTTTAATTCGTGAAATTATAGTGATTATATATTATTAAAAAAAACAATGCAATTAATCATAATGATGTTTTCAAAATCATTTTATTAGATATATTTAAACTTTTTAAATGATAATTAGTAATTAAATCAATATAGAATAAATATGATTAATATAATAACGCTATCCCCATCATTGAAAGCTGCATCCACGTTATCACATCGTTTTGAAAGATAATTAAAAAAATAAATTATCATAATATCAATACTTTGTATAATTTATGAAAATAAGCTGCGTCATAAATGATTTCACATTCGTAAAACTTTCAACACGCCAGCAAAAAAATAAAATAAAAACAGAGATAACCTCTGTGATAAATCCATCTTGAAAGAATTTCAATGTGTTTTAAATGGCGTTAAAAATCGCAACTCTAAAGAAAAACTAATGGCAATTACGTTTACACACAAATTTAAAATTGCATAAATTGCATTTTACAGCGAAAGCGTTGCGAATAAATACATTTGAAATTTGTAAAATTTGAACCATCTTTAGGGAGAAGAAAAAAACGCGCAATTTGGCACTTTTATGACATACTGAATTAGCAGACGACTTTGTTTCGGTTCTTTACATCACAGACCTTTTTTTCGGAGAATCCCATCACTTCTGGTAAACGCATTTGGACTTTCATAAAGAGTAGTTTAACGCGTAATAATCTGAAAAAGAAAGAGAATATACCCAGTTGTTATATATTATAAGAAAATTTTGAAAATTTATGAATTAGCGGAAAATTGAATTTCAAGAAATTTGGCATATGATTGAAACAGAACTTGTTTCTTTTTTAATATAAATTCTAAACCGTAAATATGATTTAAAAACATTGATTCCGAATTGTATTGAAATAGTATTATATTAAAATTAATTTAACACAATTAAACAAGAACATTATTTTTCTAACAAATGAAAGTGTGTCTTACGCCAACACTCGGATGTCTGGACTAATACAATTATTTGAATTCAATTCAATTTTAAGGCATGGAAAAAAACTCAGAAAGTATATCACATTCCTAAAGCGGACCATTTTCATGCCCTGGAAAACAGTACATCTTGTTCGAGACTTGTACAATATATAATAATGTATACGAAAACATAAATAAAATATATATATTTCAAGTCGCAATGATATACTTTCATAAAACAAAAGATGAATTTTACATGTATTTAATCTGTTTTCGGACAAATGAATTTTCTACAACCTGAAGAAAACGACAGAAATAACTTTCTTAAAAGTATTATTCTTTAATATAGTTTTAATAAATTAAGTTAGTTATAATTGTGAAGCAAGAGTATGCCCAATATTGTTTGAAGTAATGTTTAATTTCTACTGTCAGTCATGTTTACTAATATGTCTTTAGCATGTTGTTGTTTTTGTTTCTAGTTTAATCTGAATGATTTATAGCTTTTATAATGAAACCACTTAAGATATCAAAATCAAGTATTGTTCATTCTCTTAGGCATCTATCTAATTAATGCATTTTACTCGTTGCGAACCTGAACGTAGCAAAAGGAAATTAAATTTGTATCTCGGTGATAGATATTTTTAAAGTTCCTTTAAGATTGTCTTCTTCAATGAAAATATGCTGATAATTGAATGTTGCAAGCGAATTATTTGGTACCTTTAATTGTTATGTATTTTAAATCGTGTTCTAATTGAAATTTAAACGTTTAATCGTTAAAATCTAATAAACATTTTGAACAAATGATTTTTTTGATAATGTGCACAATTAAGAAAAAAAATTAAATACTAGAACATTTAAGTTATTTATAACCATGTTATGAAATGAGTTTAACGAATTACAACAGCTCGAAGTAATCTTCATATTTTTTTCACACCCAGTTATGAAAACATAACGAAAAAAATATCATTTGTCATGCGTATCACATTACAACTTTTCAATCTGATATTTTGAAAATACAAATTTCGAACATGGCACCAGAGATATTGAGTCGCCACTAGACCTCTTTGTCTAGCATACCGGAATATTTCTTTTGATCGCTGTCTACCATTTACCTTATTCATATCCGAGCTGTCGACCCGACTGAAGCTTATATTAAACTACCGAAGCTAGATTTATGTGAAAATTATTCAAGGTTTTTATTCGCCATCAACCAAATATTTGGAGTTGTTAATGAGAAAAAATGTTATCAAATGCTCGTTTCTCCGTGTATTGGGGGAGGCTTTGCCAAGTCACCGAGAAATCAAACAACTCGCTCTTTTCCGGACTAAATATCTTTACGTTGAATCAACAAACGAATAATTTCTTATATTTCATATATGATGAATACGGAAAAAGCCGCAAAAATACAACGATATTTGATATGTCAGACCTTTTAGATTTTTGCTAGATAAATAGAGAATTAATCAATGATCACACAATGATAGGTCTCTTATCAAATTCAAGTCGTCAGATCTGCCAAAATTTTCACTGTCAAATATATGAAAGAAACAACAATGATTGCCATTTTATAAAAATGCGATTGGCGACATCGAGACATCCGCATTAAGACAAAGTCTGTGTAGAGAATGGGCCCGTGATCTGATATGCAAATTAGCAAAAATTAACATACGACGTTTTTCTATGTAACAAGCGGTGTTAAAAAAATAAACATTGCCAACACCTCAACGGTTATCTCCCTTAAATGTTGATATATTATATATGTTTAAAATATTTGAATTATTTTGAATTATTATTAATGATTTAAGAGGAAATAATAAGAATTAGAAGATGGATCATCAGCAATGTGAAGAGCCTTAAATAGTTGAAAATTGCACACTCAATTTTATACAGTCATGTTCCTGAGTGACAATAACATATGCAATATCTTTAAAGCACCCTAGCACCGTCTCGAGCAATATTTAGTCTTTAACGATACAATATTATGTAATAATATATCTATGCATTTGATCAGTTATAGAAAATGAAAAACGAAAATTTGAATGTTAATATAAGGGACATAATTGAGTTCATGGGCTCTAAATTTAACCAACAATGTGCAGCATGGGTGATAAGTTATAGGACCCTCTTGGAGATGCCCAGGAAAATCATTATCAAGAGTTATATTTTCAAACTTCCAAACTAAGATGAGCTATACAATTTGATTAACTTGACAAAACAAAGGAATGAAATAGAAAGAACAAAAAAAAATTAAACTTCGTCACATAAAACAAAGCTTGGTGTATTTTTTCTAATACTGTTTAACATATACCTTTTTATTCTCCATGAAACTTTTGAATATCTTTATATTTATCACTGCATACTTTAAAATTGTGACTTCAAAATGTCATTGTTAAACAAATGAAGAAAATAAACTAATATAAAAAATAAAAACAACTTTTAACCGACGAGGATGAATTTCATTTGAAGCCTTATAAATAGATAACTTTTAAGTCTGCATATAACAAATATATATATATATATATCATTTCACCTACAGCCTAATAGAATACGAACAAATTAAATATGCGATAAAGGTATAGATTGTTTGACAATGTACCTAGAAATAATGAATGCATGCATCATCGTATACTGTTTTAGTGATCAAAAAATGCATACAATTTCTAGTTCGACATTAAATTTTAATAGATGAATAAGCAATGCAATCTTTACTGAACTTATAGCTTATAAGTATGAGTTATTAAAGTTACATTATTACTTGGAAACGAATATATTCTTTTTTTATCGTTTAAATAATGGATTTAGAGCCTATAAGATACTTGTTACCCGAAGAAAGTTGCACTGAATGTGAAATAATTTGTCATAAAAGTTGCAAAAATGTAAACAAAGTAACGTTTTGACTTCTATACAGAATATTAAACAGTACTAAATGTAAAAATGCAACAGAAGGAAAAGATGGTTCAGTTAATTGACCAATGAGTAACTTTTTGAAAACTATAACAGTATTAAAAAGTTTGTATGAAATAGAAATAAATTTTCTTTTCTGAGGTATAACGGCTGTTTAATGTAAGTTTAACAGTATTTTGTTTTTATCTCTATGTAGCTATTGTACCAATTTAATGTTCGAAAGCAAAGACAACGATGTCATCAGTGAAATATACTAACTCAGTATAATTGGATGAACTGAAAAATGCAGGGCAGCCCATACCCCCTGGCACCGGTTAAAACATAACTCAATTTGTATAAATATCTCGGTATTTATGAGATATCACACAAAATTAATATACAATTCTGAATATATAACTGTTAAAGTGTCTGGATTTGTGATATTTCATATGCTAAAGTCTGTATAATAATATTATTTTGATAGTGAAATATTATTTTGATAGTGACAATATCAAAGTTGCATGTATTTTGTTTTTATTATGTAAAGTTAAATTGTAAACTTAATACAGTCAAGTAATCAGTTTCGGTACAGGACCAGTTCCGGTTTCTTTAATGCCGTTTTCATTAAAATAGTTCTGACATTTGATTTTTTGTTGATAATATACTGCAATATATGTCTAACCATTTGTTGGCAGCTCATTTCAGTATGTATTGCTGGTTTTCTAGGGAAAAAAGACATTGAATGAGTCGGAACAGGTCCGGTGCCGAAACTGGACCACTGATAGTAATACAGTCTAATTGATATATTGTATTTTAAGATAAGTTGTTTATTTAAGTTTAGGTAAACTCTCGTCCAATATATACACACATTTATATTCTACTATATATTTGTTCGGGTATAATACAAAAATGAGAAGAGCAAAGTTTCTGGAGCAATGGCGTATCTCACGCATATTTTAACTGTTAAACCGTGCCATTAAAGTATATGAACGCTGTAATATAATTTATGATATTGCAAATGACAATTTGAAAGCTGGGGTATCTTAGATATTGACACAAGCTAACTATGTGTCTTTGTCGAGCTAATTATATGACATTTTAACAGCAAATAAAACATTATAAAGGGAAGTTTATTTACTGATACATCATTGCATGCATAACACAATGTACATGTAATGATTGTTAGAAACATAAATAATTGACTATTTTGATGTGTTTGTTTGTATATGTGAATACTGTAAATGTCTATTGATCTTGATGTGCGTGTGTTTGTATATTTGATCATAAAGGTTCTTGGCAAGACTACACAAACAAACAAAAACCATACGAAAATAAGAATATTTTAATTCCTCTTTGAATTGGACCATGACAAATACTAATTAAGTCACACTTTACAGCTCCATTATCGAAAGTGTAGCCGCCATGAACGACAACACGACATTTACCTGGACCAAAACACGACTGAAAATCTGGTCACGTGCGGTCTTTGATAAAAACTGAATTAGTATTTCAATATCTTCTGCAGGGTTTTTGACGTCAGTTTGTTTAAGAATTATCCAGAGAATATGTATGTTTAGTAATATATGTTCGTTATGGAGAAGATTTCGCATTTTAAACGTAATATCTTCATGTGTGACCACAAGGGTATAGCATTTTCGCTATTTGCAACGTTAAAGGTAAAATCTTCGATTTGAATATATTCCAATAATAATATGAAACAACAGATGAATTAAAACAATCAAATTTTCTTTTATCTAACCTTTTAGTAAATTACTGTTTTCCCTTTTTGCAAATAAATAACATAACATTTGGCATGTAAAAGGAAGGATCTTTTAATCTTCTAAGTTGAATCGCACGATATTAATAAAAGCACGTGTTTTTCTTAAATATCAGTAGAAAATCAGAATGAATGCATATTTTAAAATTTCCTTGCTTCGATGAACGATACTAGAGTGTCTAAATAAAACATTAATAACATATTTCTTTGTCATTAATATCTGAGTTCTGTTTCATTAGTAACATATCTGTAAAGGAAGAGAGTATAACAAAGAGCGTTCATTAAAACAAATCACGGAAATATCACGTGCTATCTTTAAAGGCTATGACGAAATGACACTTCTGACTATTAGTACAATACGCGCGATATGGTTTTTATTGCCAAGATAGCGAATTTATTTCATTCGTATTAGGTAAAAGTTTTGTCTTGGATAACAGCAAAATCTTATAGAATACTCATGTGCCTTTCATACTTTACAGCTCTTTTAAAATAATATCCCAAATTTTCATTCCATATTCTTACAAGCATAAACAAATAATGGTCCATTGTCCTATTGTATCATCGTCTATTTCTATTTCTGATTTTGCAAAATTTTAATATCTGCTTCCAAAGTGATGTTAACTATCAATTTATGTTGTATATTGCCCCCCCCCCCCCCTACAAAGCAGCATTAATTGTTTATATTGGGAACGACAGAGTCAAATTATTTGCCTATGTTAATCATTTAAAATTTTTAATTTGCAGTACCTTTTTCTCTTTCAACTACAAGTAATTTTGGGTTGGTACATATTGTTAGAAACAGGTGTACTGTATGTTACCAATGTATGCATGTTAGGCGGGTTACGAAAAAAGCATATCGCACTTAAATAATATTTTTTTAATCTAATGTCGCATGAGTTAATTATTATGGACTTGCAATGCTATAAAATCTGTGTAAGATATTGCAATGCTTGGAAATTCTGTGTAAGCCAATGCAATGCTTAAAAATTCTCTGTAGGACATTGCAATATTTGAAAATTCTGTGTAAGCCATTGCAATACTTGTAAATTATGTGTGTGTTACTTGAAAATCCTGAGTAAGCCATTGCAATACTTAAAAGTTCTCTGTAAGACATTTCAATGCTTAAAAAGTCTGTGTACGACATGAAAATGCTGTAAGCCATGTTTTGCAGATGTATACATTGAAAATAGTTAAATGAAATTAATATATATTTAATGAAGGTCATTTTTATGAATATATGAATTTTAAGATCATATTGCATTGTTCTATTCTTACTAAATGTTACTTGGTATGATCAAGTTAATTTGAATATATGTGATTCTTTTAAATAAGAAAGACTTATTTGTGCAATGGAGATTGAGGAAAATGTTGTCATCTCATTTATATTTTACAATCCATGTCACGGTTATATATATATAAATAAATATATAATGTATATATAGTTCACACCCTATGTGACAGTATTTCAAATATTCATATTTCACAATTTTTGTTACAGTATTTCAACTATTTATAGTTCACAAATCTATGTTATAGCATTATAACTATTTCAAGTTTTAAAATCAATGTTAATATAATTCATTCATTTAGAATTCACAATCCAAGTTACAGTTTCAATTTTTATAGCATTAAGATTTTATTGTTAAGTATCACTTTAATATTTGCAAATTCAGATGCACTTTTATTAGCATTAATTATGCGGAGTTGTATTTCAGGTGCTACTTGTACCTTTTTGTATAAATGAAATTCAAAACTGGAGAACACAGAAAAAATTACCACCTTAACATAATGTCAAGTGACACTGCGTTCATTACCCTGCCAAAAATGCATATCGAATGAAACAATATACATATTGTGTAGCGAAAATATCTACAGTAAAATACCCGAAACAATACGATAACCAAAAAACTTTAAACAATAACACAATGTTATGTAACGTAAGCACGAACAGTTGAGCTCTAAAAATAACTGATAACATTTGCGTAAAGATAAATGCAAAGTGAATTAACCTTTTCAAAGCGGTGTTTAATACTTATATTTATATGTATCATAATTTCAAAATATTTTTCCGGTATAAACGTCTTTGTCATTATTTAAGTAAAAGTTTAATTATGCAAAGTGACCAAAAATATATAACAAATACAACATTTTACTGTTTGAAATAGATCATAAGATAGTCAAAAGTTTGCTATTTTAAGGATACGTCATGCTGCTTAATTGCTTACATGTAACACGTTTAATATACATTTTTTATCTTTCAAGCCTTTTTTTATAGCCGCGTTCCGTGTTTGTATACATATAAGTCCTCTGGACTTAACTGAAATAAACTGTTAAAATGTCATACAAGGCGGTACTCATTTGCACCTATAATGTGATTTTTTTTTAAATACGGTCGACGGAACCCACGGGAACGTAACGAGGGCGCATGGATTACCGAGAATAAGAAAATCTTGCATTTGTTATAAGCATTGAATTATGCTTTAAGCAAACATAATAATTGTTGATACATTTTTAGTTTCTTGTTAGACAACAACAGAATGTCCATATTGAAACATTTGTGATTGTATGACATATCTTGTTAACTGTATTGTCGGAAAATGGACAAAGCTATTAAACATGTAATAGGCATAAAACAACCAAGTATAACTATGATTTTCTTGTCAAGACAAAGACAATCAGTTTTTCACTATTACAATTCGTATTTCTTTGACATCAATGTAGTAAGAACAATGGCTCCAACTCAATCTATTCTTAGAATAAAAATTGTTCCAAAACATTGAGAATATTACTGTAAGGACGCTACCAAATCTTTGTTACCTTTTATAAGTGTTTTAGCAAGAAAGCCATTTGCAAAGAGTTTAAGCAACCTTTGTCATATTTGCAAGGAACGTTACTTTATAGGTACTGTTTACAGCAAACGTTGTCAGGCCCTACACTTAACTTCCCTTAAGAAACCTACGAATTTATGGTCTCCATTTTCTGTTGCAATGTTATCAAATAAATGGCTTATTTTGCACAGAAAAAAAGTGAGCAGAAAAACATTATCACTTCTCAATGGTATATTTTTCTGTTGTGTTTTTTAACTTTTTGCAAGAGCAATTGACACAAGAGGGTACATGGGAAGATAAACCTGTCACAACCTTGATGTCCAAAATGGATGGAAAATCATCTGGGACCTTATCATTTTATGAAATATAAATGTTCCAAAAGGGTGCATTATCCCTGCATACCAGCATATTATGAAACATTTGCTATGTGATATGACCTCGGCGGAATTCTAATATCCCTATAGTAATATTTAATGAAATCATGTTTTTTGCAAAGTTGATTAACCCCCGATTTAATACTGACAAATTTGTGTGGGTACTAATGATTAATGATGGGCTGAACTTAATTAAATGTGACATGAACGTGTCAATGGAATACCCGCCCATGTTTGGTATGATCCTTAAATGCAATTTCATGTAAAAGCGAAGACTCAATTAAGATCGGATTTATTCGGGACATTCTACAGAATGCTCCATCAAAACCTGCTTAAATTGACAAACCTGTTTAAATTGACAAGTAAAAATGTTATTATATATTTTTAAAGTTATTGCAAACTGCGCATGCCGTAGAAATCGTCGGCAACTTCTGTTTGCTTTTTGTTTGTTTTCTTATGGGTTTTTTTTTCTTTGTTTTGTTTTGTGTTGTTGTTGTTGATGCTGTTCTTGTTGCTTCGGGAAGTTGGATTTGTTTGCTTGTTTGTAGTTTTTAGGTTTTTTGTTGTAGTTGTTTTCAAATACTTACGTTTTATTTGTCTGAACGATATTCTTACCATTACTAAACATTTAGGATTTGGATGATGGAAGTATTTAAGTAATAATAATAATGCAATCAATGTAATATTTTATTTGTCAGAAATGAATCAAATATGAAATCAGTTAACTCTAATCGAGTGGGTTTTCTGAGATTAATCTGTGAGAAATACATAATATATTGATATTAATATCCAATCAAGATTTTAGATTTAAATTGACAATTTAATTTGTTAATATCTACTCAAGCACACATGCATCATTTAAATGATTTGTTAAACGTATTGTAATGCTAATAATTTGTTATGTTGGTGTTTGGAATGATAAACGTTTTGTTATGCAGGCGTTCTTTAAAGTAATCGATTTATTACGTTAGCGTTCTGTAAAGCTATCGATGTTTAGTAATGTTAACGTTTTGTTACGTTAGCGTTCTGCAGGGTTAACATTTTGTTACGTTTGTGTTCTTGAAGGTTAACGTTTTGTTATTTGAGCGTTTAGTTATGTTCACGTTTTGATATGTGTAAGCGTTCTGTTAGGTTCACGTTTTGTTACGTTAGCGTTCTGTAAGGTTTACGTTTTGCTATGTTAATGTTTGGTAAAATTTAACCTTTTGTTATGATATAGTTTTTGTGGTGTAAACGTTTAGTAACGTAAACGTTTTGTTATGAGACCATTTTGTTTTATAAGCGTTTTGTTATATTAGTGTTTTGTTATATTAACGTTTTGTCATGATACATGATGTAATGTTTGTGTTTTATGTATATTAAGATATAATTGTCTTCAAACTACTTTTAAGTATAAACCCAGCTTTTAATACACCTCCTTATGTCATTCAACCGCTTACATGTTAGCTAATAAAAAAGAAAGAAAATGAAAGATGAGTAATTTTTTAATGTCTTGAAGTATTATCAATTATAGTTTTAATCATGAAGAAAAGTTGTTCCCTGTTATCTCTTAAAAGGTTTACCTTCCATTAACACTTATCTTTAGATTGCTTTCTTTCTTTTCTTTCATGGAAATTCAATGATTAGATGATTTTATGCCTTAACAATATTTATTACTTCTTCACCGTTGTTCATTCTGTTTTAGGAAACATCTATGTTTCTAAAGTTGTATATATGCAAAAACAGTATATACGCAATTGGACAAGCAAACAATGTAGATAACAGACAGGTTATCCTAAATTACCATGGTTTGTTTTCGAGCTTCCTAACGTCTGTTTGTCACACACGTGCAATGTAACATAATAAAACTACAGAAAATCTGGCAAAGTTAACAGGACCAGATTTTTAAAATAAAAGTTTGTTTTGGATGTATCTAGTGAAGGGATGAAACATTTTCAAGTTATATAAGTGTTATATTGTGGGATTATCTAAAACGTGGTACTAAAGCAAAACAATATCATTATGCTTCCTTTTGAACTAAAGCGTTCAACAATTTAAAATTAATGTTATTTCAAGAAGTAACATATATGCCTTTCAATAAAGGCTTGGGTCATTATAACCCCTGGCAAATATCAGTGTACTTTTACAGCCACAAGCCGTATTCAAATCATCTTGAAAATGAAAGTGCAATGGAACAAAAAACAGAAGCATTGCTCGGCTTCCAATTCCTTGCAGAGATGGTTTTAGTCCCCATGTCACGTATGAAAATTGCCTTCCGAACTTTTATACGGAAATAGATCCAACAATTAAGCTGTGAGTTTATTGAGTATTCAAGAAACGTAAAGAAGCAAATCTCTGCAGAGACTCTGATTAAAATGCAAGCCTCTGGTGATACGCATGCCTGCTTTACATGTACATGCACGTTGTTCACAAAAATTCAAGAGTGAGAAAAAAAACTAGCTTTTCAAAACAGACCCGTTTGTTTCTGAAATCAGACCCAAAGCCCTGACATCATATGTGAAAAAATGATAATTTCTCTCCATGCTGGAAGAGATCAAAGGCACCATACTGTTTGCCTTTTTGTGGGTTTCCGTTCATATGAAAGAAACACATTAAGATCGCTTACACAAGCGGAAAGAATGAATGAAAATGTTTATATGCACCTATGGTATTTTTTTTTTTAAAATGTTTGTTTTTTCTTCAGTTTGAAATATCAAATTGAACGACAAAAAGGTCAACGGTATTAATGAAAAAAAAGATACTGCAAAAAAATAAATAAACAGTTTATGCCTGTTGACACGAAGATAATTTTTGTATGTTTAGATACAAGTGATAAATAAGTAATAAATGTCTAACCTTAATATACTTTTTACTTTGTACATTGTACAACTTTTACATTGTAATTATTATTCTTTACCCTTAAGAAACCCCGTTCGAAATCACTTTTGAGTATATGTATACTTATTCAACATATACATGTAGTTTATAAGGAATCACCCTAAAAATGCAACTATTTTCTTTCTCAGTGTGATTAGTCAGAAAATACCACACAGTCCACCTCTACCCCTCCCTAACACCGGCAAAAGCTGTATTCCAATAAAGAAAACAAATGGCGGATAATCTGTGCATACTTTACATAAAAATTATCCCCATCCCTCCCTAACACCGGCAGAAGCTGTATTCAAATATAGGAAACAAATGGCGGATAATTTGTGCATACTTTACATAAAAATTCTCCCCATCCCTCCCTAACACCGGCAGAAGCTGTATTCAAATATAGAAAACAAATGGCGGATAATTTGTGCATACTTTACATAAAAATACTTCATGATACATTGAAATTGTGAGTTACTTAGTATGAAGTCAAGGGAAATCCTAGCCAATAAAAACAAATCGTCCTGCTGCAGTTAATCCCTCAAAGAGAGGGATTATATTGGATAAGAGATCATAGGAAACGAACCGGCGAATCATCTAAGACTAGGAAAGCTTCAATGAATTCCTCCAATTGAATAATCATAAATAAATCATTTATACTCGGTTCTGTATTTTTTAAAGAAAGCTTTGATGATGTGGCGAAACTCAAATGTCTTATTAAATGAAAGGTGTCTTTGTGATCTGAACGACTATGTATACTAGTTTGTGTTTATCTTCTTAAGTACTCTTTATAGACTTGTAATGTTTTGAATTTGTTACTGTCCGTTTTCCATTGAATGGTGTGGCTCTTGAGTGTGTTGGCAATTTGTGCAGATTTTGTATTTCTTTTAAATATTAAATCATCTTTGCTTTTAGACAATTTATGATTTGATTGTGTTTTTTTTTTTTCTGATTAGTATTGCTCAAAAGGGCTTTTTGCAGTTGATAGAGATTTTGTATTACATGTATTTCTTTGTTTGTGATTTAATTAATTTTTATATTTTTACACTCATTTGTTTTTAGTGTAATGAAATTTAATTGCCTGATTTCAAATACTGAAAATTAACAAATACACGGCATCTAACACTTACAGAAGTACAATGTAAATCAAGTGTTCATATTGATAATGAAATTGCAATGATGCAGTATTGATACGGATAAATGTTGGGTTGTTTTTACTTTAGAAAATGGATGTCATTACCATCACATTGTACATACATTGCTAGCTTATAAATACCTTCTTTTAATGAATAGAAAACGGATGAAACCGAATCTGTGTATGATTTGGAATGATAGAACGCAGTGAATAGACGTTAATTTGGCGTAGATATTCCAAACAGATCATATAAGTTACCGACCATTAACTGATTAACGATCTTTGTTGATCCATATCCCAGGCAAGATTTCTCAAACCATATTTTCCTGAGAAGAAGCCATCACTACATGATAAGTTGCTTAGATAATGTTCAGCTCGATTTGCTGGATATTTTATTTCATTTCGTCGTATTGGGTGTCCATTATGAACCGTTCTTGTAAAGCATCAACAGCTTTTTAGGATGGTTTTATTATTTTAAAATTGTTTTGAGCTCCCCTTTTCAAAGCACTGGCTTTATCAACAAATCGTATGATTTTTTTACTCTTTCTTTGGTTATCCTTGAACAGTTGGTAAACATTTGTTCTGTTCCAATATATATGAAAGGTAATGTCAAATTGTCAAAAGGAAACAATTTGTTATGGAATAGTTTTATTTGTAAAGAAAATGATATATAATTAAGAAACCTGTCCATTTATATTATGCATTAAATTGAAGATCAAGGATTTAAGGAATAAATGAATTTGTAATGAATTGGTAAAAAAATTTCTCGAGTGAAGTTTGTTTTGTATATTTCAAATTGCGGATACATGTAAAAAATATAGTCTTAGATCCATACCAAAAGTATGCTTGCAGAAAGTTTGTAGTTATATTCTTATTGGTAATCAGGAAGGGCACACTATAACAATCGACACGTTTGTGTGTTGTAACTTTATAAAAAAAATAGTGAAACACAGAATCCCAAACACCAAAAAACGACCAAATTGAAAATGTTGCAGGTTCGGTTTTATTGAGCCTGTTCATGGACTGTACTGAAAAGTGCAAGTAACCGTCCACGCCCCCTAGCACCGGCTTAAGTAGAATTCAACATTTAAACATGGAACAAGACATGTATAATATATAAAGATATCGTTTTCAAAACTTATCTATAATTTTCAAAAAGAAACATGCTCAAGTATAAATAAATGTATTAGAATAGCTGTTACACTTTCTTCTTGGCCGACTTTTTCATCTTTTCATCACCTGAAGTCAGATTTTCCGCAAGATAAGCAAATGACACAAGCGGGAAATTTTTAATCTTAAACATTGATTCTTATAGCACAGTAGGTATTGTTATTTGACAAAGCGATGTAACATACTTTTCCTTATTCTTATTCGCCCTTTCATTATATTGATCTGATCTATATTTACATGTATAATCATATCATATTTCATACAATATGTACATATATACATATCCATATGTATTTTGTCCAAGAATAGTGCAAAGTAAAGTAACAGAAGACCGGTGGTTCTTCTCATGTTCCTGTGGCGGAAATTAACCACAGGGATGGCACCTAAAGTCTGCCACCACATACCTAAAATTTGATATAAGACCCTTACACTGTCGACTGCAAAACTTTATTAACCAAACGTGGTGCTAAACGAGTATAAAACACTTAAAAACTTTTTTCAAGTCTATCCAATAGTCCCGATTTTGGGACCTTCAAAAAGTGTTGTAGTAATAACAGTATTTTTACATTATAATTGGCGTGTTTCCTGAAGTGAAAACATCTATTAAATTGTCAGAAGGAAAAGTAACACTGTGTTAAGGAAAAGTTACACACTCTTACAACCTTATAAGTGAAATGGTATAACTTTATGCATTTCTTACTGATTGGACCGTTGATTTCTTATTATATATCTTTGATATTGAGAACCATGGGTCAAAGTAAAAATAACAGCACATGTCAACAACAGTATAATTATGTATATACATTATATACATGTATTAATCAGGTTCGTTTCAATGCCTGTACCGTTGAAGCCATTCATATGTATGTTTCATCTCAGGGTGTCTGTGTGATTACAAATATCCAACATATAATTGTTATTTCGCTTTCGTTTTGAAGGAAAAGAAATACATTTAAATTAAGTTCCGGGTAGTGCTCCATAGTTTATGAATCACCGTATATAAAGATATCAAGTCGGTCATGAAAGAGAGGCGGCAGAAACGGAAGGATGTGATATAGGCAGAAGTTTTTTAAGTCGTCTGCTTGAAATTCAGACCAAAAACTTAGAAATTCTTGAAATAATTCAAATAACAAAATGTATACAAACCACTGAAAACACTTAGAACGCGTTGAAGTCTGGGGTACTTCCTACCGAATATTCGTCCATTGCCAAAAGAAAAAGGAGGAAAATAGAAATACAGAAACAAACATTTTTCTACGAATATAAATCATTCGTCTGCGGAAAATGATGCAAAACTTCGACAGACTTCAAAAACTGGGACATTTCTCATATTTTCATTTCTTTAGATTTATTGAATGCTTACTCTATGGGCCGTGACGTTAGATTCTAAGAACATGAAAGAAATTTAAGTGTTTTTCCAAGTCTGTTTTTCCTGTCAAAATCCATCAGCAAAATATAGTTCCAGAGCGCAAGAAAACCAGCTGTATCTGTAACTAAATTAACGTCAGTTTCAAATGAAATCCCACAGGGACCTGTGTCCATCAAATCATACGTGAAAAGCGTGCAGATTCGCCGCTATTTCCCTTTGATATTCAACTATAACAAGCATCATCATACAAGTTTTTACTAGTGTCGTTATCACGTCAAAACTATGCACAGTCAATTTTAAAATGTAATTTATGAACTGTTATAAAACATAAAACGCACACAGATGAAACGCCAAAGCTTAGATAAAAGGCCTGACATCCAACCTCTAGTTTTATATACCTCAATCAGACTCCTTTTTTCTGAGTGTGTGAAATCTGTTTAACTGTTTCTGTGCTTTTTTACTTTATTATCTGATCGGTTTGTATTTCATTATGCATTCTTAGTCTAAAAATAGAATATGACGTCATTGCGATTGAAATTGTTCCTTTGCTTTTGCCTCTTTCCTGAAATAGTTTATCAAGTAAAATACGTTGTCAAAATGGATTTGTAAGTAAAATAAACGTTTCTTTAATAATTGGTAGATCAATAGTAAATAACAATGAATAAAAGACAATCAGACTATTATTTAATTAGCCCTAGATTTATTTTACAAACTTATAATTTGCTGAGTTTACTTTGTCTCATATTACATTTTACATACATACATACATACATGCATTCCTTAAATAAACATGTAACATAGTGCATTAAAATTAACTTTTTAATGGAAGTTGTTTTTAAAGCATTTTTGGTTTTTTGTTGATTTTGAAAATTTGTTTTTATTTTAATTATATTAAAATGATCACAAAAGAAAATCCTGATAATTATGCCCACTCATTTCAGAATTGGCAGCTCTTATTGTAAAATAGTTAAAGAATCTTTTACAGTAGTAATCATCACTATAGTTATAACAAAGGCGGAGAAAATAAATAAATAAATAATTAAATAAATAAATATCCTTATCCATTTAAAGTTTCAATGTGACATGTGGTGTTTTTGTTGTTGTCTGGTTGTTGTTGTTGTTGTTGTCATTTTTTGATTATTGTTGTTGTTTTGTTTAATTGTTGTTGGCTTTTGTTGTTGTTGTTGTGTTTTGGGTTTTTTGTTTGACTTTTTCTTTTCTTTTATTTTTTCTTTTACTGTTAAAGGACCAGATGTTCACCCTTGATAATATATTTCACAAAAAATATATATATTCTTTCTGGGAGAAAAAAAGCAAAAAACACGCATCTAACCAGGTGAATTTTTTTTTGGATAGAAACATATATCCTGGAAGTTTAAGAATCATTGTCAGTCGCTAATTGTTACAAGAATCTAAATATAAAAAAAGAGTCTTCCTCAAGTTTTCCCTGTAAAATGGCAGATGCTCGTTGCCGACAAGGTAGGGTGGTTAGGACATATGCGTGCTTTTAATTGAAATTAGACGCGTGATTCTTTCTTCATTTATAATTTATAATCAGTATTGCGTAAGAACTTGTAGTTTCCATTAGGTGAATGGCCGTACGGCGATGAATAATCGATAACGTGGATCGATTATAAATCACGTGCCTTATATCGATATGCTTCGCCGATAATTTTGTTTATTTTTCTAACATTGATGAATAAATATGAAAAAAATAATCGTTTATAATTTCAATTAATTGGTAGTTAACAGAAAAAAATGTCAAATAATTTGATGAATTGGCTGAAATGATGTAAAACAAAATAATTGTTATAAATATTTTGAATAAAATAAATAGTATGTATACATGTATATACATGTACAAAAATTATGTTAAGTGTGTTTCTATTTGTCAAACACTCTAAACTGTACAATGCACAATTTCTTAAATACTCTTGAGGAATTTGAAACTTTTCTCTATCGTCTATTTCTACCTATGATACGATGCAAATTTTACTTTAAAAATTAATGGTAAAATAATTAAAATGAAACAATATACTGCTATTACAATCGTACAGGTTTTGATTTTAAAAATGTATATTTTGCATTAATTTACGCTTCAATGGTTTCATAACACACCATTTATTGAATTAATATGTCACTATCATATTGCATTACTTTTTATGTGCTCCTAATTGATTATAATACTGTAAAATTTACTCGGCATTAAAGATGATCAAAGCGAAAAAAATATGTTTACACTAAAATGCTATTGTTTTAGTAAAAATTTTATATCTTATATGAATTTTGAGTTTCTGAAAACTTATTCCTGGAGAAAAAAATTACACAATTTTACGAAATAAACATTTTAGTAAACTTTTGATGTTTCATGCTACATATATATTACTCTATTTTTAGAACCGACAAAACGAGCTAGGACTGCATATACAAGTGCCCAGCTTGTTGAACTAGAAAAAGAATTTCACTTCAATAGATATTTATGCCGACCACGACGGATTGAAATGGCGGCTCTTCTCAACCTTACAGAGCGACAAATAAAAATATGGTTTCAGGTAAGTTAAGTATAGTTATATTTTATTGTTTTATAAACAGTTTGTTCGCTGCAGATATCACTTGCTAGATTCTTAAAGTGAATTGGTCTACAATGGAAGGTCTGTAAATGCAATAAATAATTACGTTGATAGTAATTAGTATCACACATTAAATAATTAAACATGGAAGTTGTTGGGAGATACATGATCCGATATTACATATATATTGTATGTTTATATAGCAGATAATAATAATGTTCTAGAAGAAAATATTGTTATTCATCATATAAATGGTCATTCTAAAACACTTAGAACAGTATTAACATTTTTTAAGCAGCATTTCATATGAAAATCCAAATGATACATTTCTATTGTTTAATCAATATTTGAAATACTAATGAAAAAAGTGCCCATTGTAAACCAATCAACTTTAAAGTATGTAAAGCTATATCTGTCAGAAAGCAGCTTACAAATGTTCTGTTTGAATTTTGAAAAAGAATAATTCTAAAATACATCTTTGTAAGAAATATGTTGGACTATTTCCTTATGAGATAATTGTGCATTCACAAAATCATTGTTAAACTGTTAAAATCCTGCTTAAACTAGCAACATAATATTTTGTTCTATAACATTTTATTCTGTTTACGTACAGTATTCACGTGTGTTAAATAACAAAGACATTCTTTGTAACAACACTTTCGATAATCCACCATAAAATTATGAAAACAACATAATTTTACCGTATTTATATTTTGTAAGAAAAGTATAAACTGTATTCAAAGCTTAGATCTAATTCAATTTCCTCAAAAGAAATTATGAAAATTGTATATAAATACTTACCGTATAGAATCTTAAATATTTTGCATTTTCTTATCATATAGCAATTATAGCATATTTTTCGGATACATACCTTGTTAGACTCTAGATCATTCAGCGTTCACACGAATATTGTTCTTCAAAATGGTCAATACCTAGGGTTTTCTTTTAAACTGTAAATGATTGTATCTCTTTGAGCACATTATGATGACAAAAGCATCTGTTTTTGAGCAATGTTTATTATTTAACGAAAAGTGCTTATAGTTATCAAAGCGTTCAAAGCAGTGAGATGCTCTTTTGTAAGTGACTGGTTATTTCTTTTTTCAGAATCGGCGTATGAAGTATAAAAAGGAGCAACGACAGAAGCACTCTGACAAAGGCCTCGGAAAGCTTGACGGGTGTCTCTCGGGTGATAGTGATAGCGAGGAATCTTATTCTGGGGGTCAGGACTCACTTAGTGACTGTGGTGGCAATAAACCCCAGCCCGGTGGTGGCAGCCCGGATCCTATTGGCCGACACCCGTTACCGCCAGGACACATGGCGTCACCACATCCTCAAACGCCGAGTCCAGGACAGAGATCTCATGCGCAAAATGCGACAATGCCCCCTCATCCTTATTCGTCCCATTCAGACATGTATTCTCAACAACCGCCGCCGCAGTCAAGTCCCACGTGCCTAAAGCAGTCAGTGTCTCCCGTGCCCCAACAACATCACGGAAATAGCATTAATATGCCAATGAACTGTATGAATAACATGCATAATATGGAAATGGGTCGGTATAATTCCCATCCTAATGTTCCAAATCACTACATACATATGAACCAAAACTCTCACGGGGGTTTTAATGGCGGCCATCCTTATATGGCGCACATGAACTCATATTCAATGTACCCGGATGTAAATGGTGGTCACGAAGACCCGGATCAAGGTCAAATGACATCCGGTCACATGATAGGAGGACCGGGGATGCCTTGTGGTGTGGGTGGGGGAATGAACGGGTATCATCAGGGACCCTACGATTATATACCTAAATTGACTCATTTATAATTATTTAGCACGGCTCTCTTATATATAGGTACTTATATAAATTCGTTGTTTTTGTTTATTTGAAACAAAAGTAAGTTGTACACTGTACTATTTATAGATTTGAAGGAAGTAGGCTATGACGTAAATGGATTCTTCGTTCGAACAGACGATGACCTGTTTTTCTTTAATTGTTGGGGGAATAAAATGTCTGTTGAATATACTTTACAGAAATCATGTGGCTAAAATAGTGATTGTTTTTAATTTTAACAAATAATTTGATATGTTCCAGAATTTAAAAAAAAGAGTCTTTAGAACTATTAACTAAGGTATAGGTATAAAAAGATGAATTGCTATTAAAGAAAATAGTAAAAATTTTTTCTGTCATTAAATGAAATGTTCTTAAGAAAAAGAAGTTGTGCAGAACATATTTTCGTTAAAGCGATGCATATTTATTTCATGTAACTAATCATGCGTATCGATTTATTTATTACTAAGAAATGCACCAGTTGCAGCTCATGAATATTTTACATGCATTTGTCTTTGTTTATTTGTTAATTGCAATTTTAGTGCATTTTTGTAGCAGTGTTGATTATAGTGCTAATTTTGATAATAGTTATTTTGAATAGGGTATAATTTGAATTAGTGACGTCATCGGTAGTGAGGGGTCATATGGTTGTATGATATTTTTTCTATATATTGTTTATTTCTTGACATTCGTATACCTTAGAATAACGAGAAAAAGGTAGAAAAGATATATTTTTCATCATGCATTTAAAATCTAAAATTTGTCATTATTTCTTAATATAATGAAACGACTGCTCCTTAAAAATGGATTTCTTACAATTTTAAAATAATTGTCTTGAGTATGTACCCTTAAGTCTGTGCCAAGAGTATGCTATTTGTAGAACATACCTTACATTTTAAATGCATATTTTATTTTAAAACATGTGTTATTTTACTTAACTTTGTTTACTTTTACCGAATGAACGGACAATAAAAATAGTTGTTTTAAACTACAACAAACCTTTTTTAAAAAATATCTGGCCTTAACTGCAAGTCTATCAATCAGGGTGATTGAGGAGCTTGGTCTTCGTTCTGATCCGTGTTGGCAAAATGCTTGAATAACTGTAAAATTGATTGACAAAGTTGATATTTTGACGTTTACGTTATATTGTTTACATTCGTGAAAGAATAAGAAATATTGTTTTGTTTAAACAAACCTGATAATGTAAATTCCACAGAAAATAAACAAATGTTTCGTATTTTCTTGAGCATATGGACATATTAATACGGTACATTCACTGCACCGTCTGTCCGTCTGCGATTTTAAACATACATTGTTCATGTTTTAGGTAATTATATTGTGAAAAGGCAGTCTATGTGTATGCCTGTTTGATTTTTTTTTCTTGATAAAAGACAAAATTTTAACTGAAGCAGCATCGTTTTTACTGATATGGCTAGTTGGCAATTTTCTTGAAACTTTAATTCTGTCGATTTCTTACAATAAATCTGAATATTATTAACAGTATCGTTACAATGTTTCTTTATTTACAAGCTGTGCTAAGTAAACTAGAAGCTTTTGATTAAGGTTGAAAATTTAAGCTTAATTCTGAGTTTGTGTATTTGAAGAGCGAAATTACCTCTCAGATACTTTGAAATGTTTCTAAACACTGGGTTTTTTCGTAACACAACATTAGTTCTCTGTCTTCTAACAAAAACGCTTCCAGACGCACGTGAAAGCCGCACGGGTGAGTGGATGTTTGTGTTCCATTCACTTTCAGAGGATATATTTACCGTGCTTTATTGTATATATAAAATCAGAAACAATCTCTGGTTATCAATAGACTTGTATTTAACGCCATAGATAGTACATGTGTTGAAATAATGGAATTAAGGGTTATTCGGTGTAAAATGTCGTCTGCTCACTGTGTGCACGCGCGAGATAAAAGTGAGTTTCCCTACGTAACGAGAATTCAAGTTGTGATTTTTTGTATTAATTGTTCTTTTGTATAATGTGACGTCAAAAATAACCCCTCAAGTTCCTGTAGTTATTCCCATATAAATGAAAAAATCTTATTGTACATGTCTTGTTACTTGTATTCATTGTATGTTATTTTCTCGCAGTTTCTCGCACTTTATGAGCTAAAATGTATAATTTTGAAATATTTCTTTTATTATATATGTACTTAAGAAAATGTAACGGATTTGACATATTGCATCAATCTGTTCTTTCTTTTAAATAAACTCCAGTGGCATTTTACCCACTCGCCGCGAAGGCTGAAGTTCTGTGAAGATAGGTGTGTACGCCCGTACATGAGGCGTATAATAAGTCCGAGATAAGATGATTTTGTTACGCCATATAAATCTGCCATTGTCAGTCATCAAACAATGACTGTAATCTGCCACATGGTTCTCTTACTCTCTCTTTCTTAGCGTTGTTCCCTTCTCTTCAATGCTATACAGCAATCATGTCTTGCCAAGGTCACCAGTAAAAAGCAAGGCCAGCATGCACTTTTGTTCAGATTACCTAGACTCTTTATTGTTGACTTTTTATGTGTAGATTTTTTAGACTGAAATCCCTAAAACTTTCAGTAGGCTGTTCCTAATTTAAAGCAGGACAAGGTCATTTCATAAAAGGGGGATAAGAGGGTGAAACCTTTTTACGAATTAGCAAAACTCATAGAGTTTCTGAATTATAGTTCCGATGTAGTAAATTTCGACGAAAATTGTTATTTGGAAAAACAGATCTTAAACTACTGTTTAAGCTGTTAGATTATAAGAAACACACTTTTCTACAAATGGGATTATATGAATATATGTTCTTTTATATAAGTACGGTTTTGTTTAAGTATATATCTTAGATATATATTAAAATGTTTACAATGTTTCATTTAAATACATGAAGCTTATTTGTTAATACATCAGTTTTAGTACAAACATTTGTTTAAGAACTTCGTTTTAAATATTTCTATATATATAATTCATGCTCTGATAGCAGATGAATAGATGCGGAATTTCAGTAGTGTATAGTATATATGAACAAAAATAATGGAAAAACATGAAAGCATGTTTCTTTAAAGTTATTTTGGTTTATGTAGAAACGAATGCTAAAATTTGATTCTGACCTCATGTTCTACAAGATATATTTAAGACTGGCGTCACGAATTTTGGAAAGTTTGTTGATTTAATGAACTCAATTTCTAAATACATCTGTAGCTATTTAGATATGTTAGTATATTTTCCAGGGTAATTTATTTTGTTATTTTTTATTATATAGATAGATTGTACATGTAGATTTGCAAATGACTGATGAATATGTCTAAAACTTTGTTTAAAGAAATTACTTGTCTACATATATATTCAAATTAAATCATTGAAATCCGTGACGTTTTACATTTTTGTTGTTAAATTTGTTTTTATCTGATAATTCTATTTTATTCCTAGAATGTTTCTAAATTTTCGTTCTTCCTTATAAGATTGTATCATTATCTACCATTGTAATGCCAAACCAAACTTTCAAATCGCACGAATTTTAATAACATTGTTAACTTACGTCAATGAACTTATTTTAAGTTCATATTATCCTGATTAGCAATTTATCTACGTATTATTTTAAGTTACTTGCATCTCCAAGTTATATTTACAATAATTTTGACAGAGGGAGTAAATAATATCAGCAAAGTAAAATTGAGTAGTTCTTTGAATTTTACATAACTGTTTATGTTTATTTTGGTATTTGACACATTTTGTTTATATTTTAGGATCACTGCTTATGGTTATATTCGAAATAATAGATTACTCTAAAAAATGATCATATATCCGAATGTTGTTCTTACCCGAAATAAAGTCAATACCGGATAATGATCGCATCTGAAAAATTGTTGCGTCCGAACAATGATCATATCCGAAAATTCGACATAAATTAATATAGATTCAGAATCATTGTATCCGGGCTGTATGAACGAATTTTCTTTTTAATAATATATTAACGGCTGATATGCGAAACTCTTTATATTATGCACCAGATCAACGCAATAATGTTAAACTGAAAAACAATAATAGTTCAATGTGAACGCAGTGATTTTCGATTTTATGTTATCCCATCTTTTTGTGTTGTTAAAATACCAAAGTAAACACCTTATGTTTATTATAAAATTGTCTACATTTTTATATATTACTTTCATTGTTTATCATTTACATTTATAATATGTTTAAACGGTTATAACGTATGAATGTTTTATTAAAAATATGTTAAAAAACTTTCCTTGAAGTTGAATTATGTATATTGCAATGAGTGTTATGTTTAAATGCTATTATTTTGCCCACTGAATATTCAAATTACTAGTGTGTAAATATAAAGTATTGGTCATGTGAAAAGTCACGTGAAAGGTCATGCACGTGTGTTTTTGACTTTTCACATATTGTTAATTGTAATAAACGTAATAAATTGACCTTGAAAAAGCAAACATAGTTGTTATCAATTTAGTTAATACGGATTGTAGGGATCCTTCAGTGCAAGACTATACCAATGCTTGATTCATACAAATGAATCTGAAACTATCACACATTGTACGTGTTTATTATAAATTATTGTAATGATATTTTGGTCAAGTCCGGGAACTTTATGAATGACCCTCGTGTACTACATTGTACGCTTATCCTTTTTTATTATATTTCAATTTGATCAAAATCGAGCATATCAAGTACATATATGTAGTTTTATCTGAAGATGGGAATTATTAATTTTACTAAAGTAATTTGTACTTAACACGAAATTTCTTTTCCTACAAACATTCATACTGATACAAGTGAATTGGTAAAAGTTTTCAGTATTATTTTCAGACTTAACTTTTTTTCTATTTTAAAGAACAGAGCCTATGAAATTTTTGATTCCATCGAGTTTCTGATTTGGGTAAAAAGCAGTCTTGTTTCAAGTGAAATTTATCAGAAGATTTGGTGTTTCCCTATTATATACGACCGTTAAATTCGTTATTACATACCATGCGTCTTAGAGGTTATTTTTAGCTTTATTCTCGTTAATTTTATATTTGATGTAAGCGATCAGGATTTATTTTCTAATCACGTGACTACAAATGAAAAGAAGAATAAATGTGAATCGTTTTATAGCATATTAAGATGAGCGTGATAATGTCATCTTTAAAATCAGTGAATACGTTACAACAAACTGAAACAAAGCTTATATCATAGAAAAAAATAAATTCCGTCTGAGCGAACAGTTGCGTTAATAGATAAGTTGCCAATTAAATTTTCTTCTGCGACACTTCAAATTGACTTGACATGTTTCGGAATAAAAGTTGATTGTGATTTTTCAAGACTACGTTCTTTATACAATGTACAAAATCACATTTAAAAAAACGAAATTGTTTAATGATACCATCATTTTTTGGTTCTGAAAAAAAGAAAATATTGTGTTTTAAACTTTTTCATCTGGCAAGAGTCTTTAACTTTTGTGCACTAACATTATAACAATTTTTATTTGTCCTGGTTATTTTTTTTCTATAATGTACAAGAAAAATACATTTCTGAAGCGTAAGCTATTTAAATCAAATAACTTTCTCTAATATAGTTCTCAGACTATCTCTAGTCTTTTTTACCAATTATTTGTTTGTTATTTGTTATTGTTTTTATGCAGTTTTGATTATATTACACTTTGAAAATATCAGGTACCATATTTATTACTATATTTAGCATAATTTAGCCAATAAATACCTATATAAATTAAAAAATCAAAATTAAACACTTTTTTCTTTCCAAATGGGACATGAGAGATACATAAATAATGTTAAAAGAAAAAAAGAAAGAAAGAAAAAGTTGACCCTTATGGGGATTGAACCCATGGCCCTCATTTTCAATGTAGTTAACAGTAGTTCTAGCCTATTTGAATACTCTTCAAAGCGGAGGTAATGCATTAGGGTGCTAATACCTTAAGTCGGACCTTGACCTTAAAGGTAGGGACATGGGTCTTAGTTGCGACATGTCGTCTTGATGTGGTAGACATTTATGCCTAGTTATTTTAAAATCCTTCGATGCATGACAAATTTACAGTCCGGACACGAATGTGTGTACCTAAAAACTCTAATTGTGATACAGTGAACTTCAAAATTGTAGTGTGACCTTGACCTTTGAGGTAGGGACGTTTTTATTAGACGCGACACAATATCTTGATGTGATAGACATTTATGCCAACTTATTCTAAAATCATTCCATGCACGACAAAATTACAATCCGGACACAATTGTGTGTACCTATAAACTCTTGTGATAAAGTAAAACTTAAAAATGTTAGTGTGACCTTGACCTTTGAGGTCTGGCAAGAGTCTTTAACTTTTGTGCACTAACATTATAACAATTTTTATTTGTCCTGGTTATTTTTTTTCTATAATGTACAAGAAAAATACATTTCTGAAGCGTAAGCTATTTAAATCAAATAACTTTCTCTTATATAGTTCTCAGACTATCTCTAGTCTTTTTTACCAATTATTTGTTTGTTATTTGTTATTGTTTTTATGAACGAATAAAAAACGTAAATAAACTCACTAGTCACTAATGGTACTATAACGATTCATTATTTGCGTAGCAATACATCTAGTCAATTATACATTTAACGAATGACACATCTATGATCAGATACTAGTTCGTTTATCATCCCTTCAGCCATTCAAATTACCGAATCTGGTACACATTTACATGTACATTAATGTTTCATAGCCGTAACGCCATAAATCTAATAGTTTTTGATATGAAAACAATAGTTAAATTAGTTTTGTCTGTCGGTCAGCATACACTTGTCCACATGCTATCAATTACGACCTTTTGTCCAACCGGACAATTCCTGCTATTCTGACCGCGTATCAACCGTATGGTCAATATTTCAGTATTATGGTAGGGAGGAAAGCAATTACGTCTATTCTTGTTCGGTGACGACGATGATTGCGGCATGGTCTAAAACAATCAATAAATAGCAATGAATGATTTATGATGGACAACATGGAACGGGCGTCTGAGAAGTCAATGTGGATTTAGTCTCCCATTATCAAAACCCAAAATAGAAGCTTAAAGAAAATGCCAAAGGATAATTGATCTACAACCTTGCTTCTTTTCTCTGTCTTTATTTGTAACAGATAGTCGAACAAAAATCTATATCCGGCGTTCTTAGTTTTTTTCAGCGTCTGGAATGGTATCAATTGTATGTATATAAAAAATTGGGCGCTTTCTGAAAAATTTACACGACTATTAAAATTGAATTTCCGAACAGAAAAAAACACTAACATTTGTTCTTGGTTTGACGTTGAGTGAATAAAATATGTTGTTGATTTTTAAATATAAAGAAAAGTAATTAGCCTGCATTAAAGATACTGAGTATATACACGTGAATGTAAAAAAGGGCACTAGAGCAGTAAAGAAAGCAAAATAAAAAATAATAAAGAAGCTTTTCTAAATATATATATTCTACAAATATCCGTGATGACGCGTAAAAAAATGCAACATACATGTATTTCTAGCGAAGAAATAACGAAAAATGTCAAGTTAAAAACACTTTTGATAAGCTTGGTTTCATGAACATGTCCCAGTTATCTACATCAAAAAGAATGAATAAATATCTGACACGTTCTTCAAGTATGAATATTAATGACTTTTTATTATTCAATACATATTAGTTATTCATTTGGTTAAAACTTAAAATTCCGCGTATCGGGCATTCTAACAAAGTGGATTTCTGTGTTGCAACAAATAGTGGCTTATTGTGGAAATCATATTCAAATTTGTGGCGCCATGTATGCATTCTTATTGTATATAATTATATTTATTGTATTGATAAGTCTTTGCTTTCACAAAGCAGGTTATGCCATGTGGATAAAATGGGACTTTAGGTCCTTTGAAATAATTTCGGTTCGTTTACAAAGATTGGCATGGTAAAATGGTACAGTAGACAACTGTCTATGCTTCAATGTAGGCGAATCTACATTTTCATCATTTAATGTCTTAAAAGCTTCAAATCATTATTTGCAAAAGCTTGGAGGCCGAACTCAATTTATTGATGCATTAAAAACGAGCAGAAACGCCAATTCTAATCAAGCACGACATATTGTTTTTGCTGTTTTTTCTCCTTTTTTTCTTCTTTGATTTTTCGTCTGCAAATCAAGCATTGATGCGACGGCATCGGCAGTTTACGTATCTGACAGAAAGACGAATTTTAGTCAATTAGTATCGCGAAAGATTTTATAATTTACTGTTATTCTGCATTTCATATTAATATATTCAGTATTTGTATAGTAATTTAGTACTTTTTTTGTTTTCATATTCCTGTTTTATTATTTTAATATTTTAATCTAAATTATTATTATTATCATCATCATCGTCCCGTTATCATGATCATCATCGTTGTCATTATTATTATTATTATTATTATTATTATTATTATTATTATTATTATTATTATTATTATTATTATTATTATTATTATTATTATTATTATTATTATTATTATTATTTATTATCACCATTATCATCATCATCATCAACAACAACAACAATTTTTGTGTTATAACTTGGATAAATGAATGAAGAACAATTTCAAAAACACATACGTTGTGAGACATTCTTAAAACTATTAGATATACTACTAATAATAACTTAACCTAAATAAAGGCTGCTTAAACTATTTTAATTTATTAATCATATTTACAAAAATGTTTAAAGTTTAGATATATTTTCATATAATGCCTAAATTTATACTCTGGCCATGTAAACCAAATTGCTTAGCGCGTCTAAATATAATAACAATTAAAATTGTTCAAATATAGAAAATTAAAGATGTCTAAATATAGTAACAATTTCAGATGTCTCTACACTGGAAAATACTCAGCAAGTTTAGTATAAAAGTTATAAGAAAATGAAAATTCTATTTTAGTAACAAATAATTATGACAAGATACACCCGATGGGATTTGAACTATCTAAAACAAATCTAGTGGTAGAATATATTATAGAAATGGGGATACTATAGTCTAAAAGCAATATTTAAAAGCATGCATTAACGAATTCACAAACTCACAATGATTAATGACGAGACGTTGAAATGCAAAGAAAATATCATCATTTTTTATGTAAAATACAAAATTATATCGCAAAATGCGGGTTAATTTCGCCTGCATGTTACTTTAGGGTACATTATCTTGTATTTTTATGTATTGTTTAAAAATAAGGCCTAGGTGGTTAGGAATTAGTCTGCAGGGGTATGGAAAAAAATGTAAATTTTGACTAATATTTGACTTTAAGGTCAACTTTACAGAAATATAAGGAATAATGTGGGTTTGAAACTTATTTACAGTACTGACATACCATGATGGTGTTGTACATAGACAAGTGATGATGAACGATCTAAGGGCTTACCGCCATTCCCTTTAAAACATATTTTATAGAGAAAAAAAATGCTCTAAAAGTGTAAAGAACTTTTAAGATTTCAAAGATTAACGAGTAAGTTTGTGTTCTTGTTATCCTTTCTTGTGTGTGTGGTGGTGGAGGGGGATTATGATGGGTGTTTAGTTCTTTATCTTATTTCATTTTCTTTTTCTTCTCAAAAAAAATCATTATTCTATATTTCGGCCTTCAGTTCATTTTTTTTTCATAATATTTTTGACAGATTATTTGTTATAAGCTATCAAATTATAGAAAATAAAAGAAATTGACCCAAATTTACGATATTAATAATTAAATAAAGGTTGATTTACTTGATAAAATATTTTTCCAGTGATGGCCATAGATATCCCGATGAAAATTGCATTTTTACGGCTCCGGCATTTCAAAATTATCTTTGTAATTTAATATTTACTTTTTTTGTGGTCTTATATCGGCCAAAAATGTTTCTTTGATTAATAAATGCTATTTATATAAAAGATTGAAAAACATGTCGTATCAATTAACACGCGCATAATAAGAACGGTAAGTCCGTCGGTACTCTTATTAATTCAGATTGGTTGCTCTCCCTTTAATAAGCAAATCACTAAAAATTAACAGATTTATGTAGGAGGGAAAATACACATGGATTAAAAGAAAAAAGTATTTAAATTTGAAGCAGTATAGCTTTGATTTTGACACAGAAATGAAGGGTGTGGTTGGCGTAAACTTTTTTTAGTAATGACTAATGACCTCTTGTAAAAACGCATTTCAGTAATTTTACTTGCGTTTCACGAGCGTTTACAAATACAGATTTAAGCGCGAGACCAGCACTACGAGTAAGATCTGAAATCTATCTGTTAAATTTCTTTTAGTCCTTCCCTTTTCTTCAAAAACCTCAAAAACATGCTGAGATAGAAACGAAAAAAAAACGAAAAGAAAAAAATGAACCCAAAGAAAATAAATGGAGAAAAAGAAAAATCCGGAATATGTTGGCAGCATACTCACTGACTTGTTTTGACTAGGTTATCAAAGAACCGGCATATTATCTGTCATGGAATAAAAGAAACTACTGAAAACAAAATAAGCTCCACAATTTTCCCATTACTCTCTTGAGGATAGAATGATTTTTACAGACATGGAAAAATGCATCATGCTGATAGTCGGTTATCTGATATATTTATACAAGAAAAAGACCCGAGGATTTTTTTTCTTGTTTTCTTCTACCCTAACTTCTGAAGAAAAAATTGCCTGCAGTTTTATTTGGTAACTTGGTTTGTTTATCAGAATTTAATAAATATATTGATCATGGAAAGCATGATTTAAAAGGGTTATGTTTTAGTATATAAGCATACTTATTGATTATGCTTAAAACTTGTACTTAAAAATATTGATTCTTTTCGTTCAGAAAAAAGAATCAATGCTATATATTTTTGTTTTTACTTTTTTTCTTATGTTCGATTTTGTTTTGGCACTTACGATTTTGTAAGATTAATGATTATGTAATTGCTGCTGTTGTAAATATTGTTGTTTCTTCTTCTACTATCGCTAATACTGTTGTTGCTGTTGTTGCTTCTTCTGTTGTTGTTGTTGTTGTTGTTGGTGTTCTTCTTCTTCTTCTTCTTCTTCTTCTTCTTCTTCTTCTTCTTCTTCTTCTTCTACTAATGTTTTAATTGCCATTGTCATTGCTACTGTTGTTGTTGTTGTTGTTTTGTTCTTGTTGCTGCTGCTGCTGCTGCTGCTGCTGATGCTGATGATGATGGTGGTGGTGGTGGTTGTTTTGGTGAAAATGATTATGATGATAATAATTATGATGCTGTTGTTGTTGCTGCTATGGTAGATAATGATTTTTAATTCGATGACGATAATGATGATGACGATGATGATGATGATGATGATGAAGTAACCATAATATTTATGGTAAATCTTCAAATTTGATTATACAGACGAGACGTTATAAAAAGGTGGTTGTTATTGCGGTATTATAATTCCATTTGGTGTTAAGTAAAGTTTTACGCATTTACTTTATATAACTAACGATTGATAGTTTACATAAATAGTACTCGAAATCGAGAGAGAGAGGGGAGATGGAGAGAAGAAAAAAAACACAACATGCTATCAAAACGCTTATTGAAACCATTTCTCTCCCGGCACGTGGAATCTATGTTACAAATCCAGATCTGTAGATATCGTCTAAACACAGCAAGACGTCGAACGAATCTATCGACGATCTGGTTTTTAGAGAACCAAAATTTTACAAGCCCCTCTTATCAAATTATACAGCTGATACTGATCATACTCTTTCCCTGCTGCTAGCCGAAAGATCCAGCATCCGAATTGCTCAAATCCCCCGCCATTATCTACTTACCAAACCATCAAAGCCGAGGGTTTTCGATTACACTGATTTTTTGTTGTTGTTTAAGATACTAAGGCGTAGAGATAAGTTACATTAACAGAAGACAGAAAGACAGATTACTGAATTAAAGAAGCAGTGCGAGTCAAAGATCGATAGAATAAAAAAAATACGGTTGGTTCCCGAGGAATTTGCAAATACTTATTTTGTTTGTTTGTTTGTGTTCCTTCGTTCGTTCATTCATTCGTTCGTTCGTTCGTCCGTCCGTCCGTCCATTCGTTCGTTCTTTCGTTCGTTCGTTTGTTCGTTCGTTCGTTCTTACTTTCTTTCTTTCTTTCCTTCTTTCTTTCTTTCTTTCTTTCTTTCTTTCTTTCTTTCTTTCTTTCTTTCCTTGCTTGCTTCTTGCTTGCTCGCTTCCTTCCTTCTTTATTTATTTATTTGTTTCTTTGTATGTTTGTTCATGTATTTGTTTGTTTCTTTCTTTCTTTCCCTCCTTCCTTGCTTCTTTGCTTCCCTCCTTCCTTCCTTATTTATTTATTTATTTATTTATTTGTCTGTGTGTTTGTTTGTTTGTTTCTTTGTTTGTTTGTTTCTTTATTTGTTTGTTTCTTTTTTTTTTTCTTTCCTTATTTATTTATTTTTATGGTATTTAAGGATATATCATGATTATGAATATAGATATTGGTGTTTGATTATTTTATAATATGACTAAGGTTTTATCAGTGCCTGTCATAAACCTTTACACATACAAGTTTTGATTCCTTACATGATACATGTACATGTAGTCATGATTCGTCTTTCTTTAGTAAGTTTTGATCAACTTCTATACTTTTTTTATTTTTTATAATTTTTATTTGTTTATGTATTTATTTATTTATTCAATATACAGCATACATTTACTAACTTAAATACACGAAAAGTTTATTAGGAATGCCTATATTGGTTTCAACTTCACATGGACAGGTCTAGTTTTCTAACAAAACTATATGCAATGACTGACTAAAGGGAGGTAACTCTATCAAAAATACCGTAGTGAAATAGATAATAAAACTTAATGTAATTCAATGCGACTTCTTTTTTTCTACATCATTTGCATTTAGTCACCAATTACTATAAATCAGGAGACATTATTACACATTAATTTAATTAAGCAAATAGAAAACACCGCTAATTAACTGTTAAATATGACTTGACACCAAGTTAATCGTGATACATTTAACGTCTTACACGGGATCACCGTCTACCGCTTTTTACACTAATTCCTTTTGAAATTAGATGGAAAAACTTGAAAGCTAGAAGAGCCCAAGCGTACTAATTACCTGCTAGTGGTCTTAACCCTCCCTTAAGCTTGAGTAGGAATACCAAATGAAGCATTAGCACATTTGCCCTCAGTTGAATGCATAATTGTATGCGGTATAGGTTTCAGTTCGGATTTGACTTCTGTCTACCCTTTTCGTAAAATATTTCTTACTGAAACTTTGCAAAGATAATATACACGCTTTGTTAGACAAATACTAAAATATATGTCTCGGGTTTGCCGATCGGGTTTCAAAACCCGGGGTTGGGTGTCACCGAAACAAAACAGTGATTGACAGGTCTTTACAACCACCAGACGGGCTTTATAAAGACGTGTTAAAAATATACCACTTTAAGTTCCACAGCAATGAGCAGATTCATACGATATGATCTAAAAATGTTGGTTTGTATATTGAATTAGTTTACAGGCTACTTGATTCGGGGTTTTACATGTCTCAAGGTTGAAAATACACCGGTTGTTATATACGCTATGAGTCAATCTTGGTTAAAAGACGCTCGTTTTTAGTTTGGGTTTAGTATTTTTCTCTTTTTTCTTTAAAGAATAAAGTTGCTGCAGAGAGTATGCGTTTAAAAAAAGTAAAATGATTCGAGTATAATTGTAGGTAGTCGATGCTACTCTTTAGATTTTTTCTCTTCTTAAAATTTTTTTAAAAAAAATAGTCATGCCGTGTTAAATTATTGGTGTCCTAGATTAGGGATATTTTTCGTAATTTAATACCTAAATATTTAAAACCGTCGTACGAAATGTGTTTCATTTAGTATAGAATTTAAGTTTTAAAATTGCCGCCCGCCATACACGAAGTGGATAACACGTATCACGTATAATTCGTACACTTTTATTTCGAATTATGTATACTACGTACACTTTAAAAGAGAGTAAGAAGCTGTAGTCTTATAATATGGGGAGACTGCAACAATGTTGCTTCAATAGCAGCAAAGCAACAGAGTTATCACTATCAAGATAACAACATAGTACATATATCATACAGTAAATTGTATCTTTACACGTTTTTACATCATTTATTTAGATTGTTCAGCGTACATAAAACGCTTTCTCCAAAACAAAGTTTTGGAGAAATATCCCTAACTTACTCGAACCGAAGGTGATTAGTCTTTGCAACCAGTTTAGAGCGAGGCCAGCCTGCAGAACCGTGCATCTGACCAGGCTCTATATATGTACCGTTGGCTTGCTAAATTTATATCCTATCTAAATAATATGTCAAACAAAATTGACACTTCCAAAAATGGCGGCAGAACAAATATATTTAAGAAATTTAGTGAATGAAGTAACAATAGCTCAAATAATGATTGTTGTTGTTGTTGTTGTTGTTGTTGTTGTTGTTTTTGTTTATTATTATTATTATTATTATTATTTTATTATTATTATTATTATTATTATTATTATTATTATTATTATTATTATTATTATTATTATTATTATCATCATTATTATTATTATTATTATTATTATTATTATTATTATTATTATTATTATTATTATTATTATTATTATTTTAATTATCATTATCATCATTATTATTATTATTATTATTATTATTATTACTATTATTATTATTATAGTATTATTATTATTATTATCATCATTTAAAAATTGGTCGTTGAGATTATATTACATTGTGTAAAATAAACATATTTAGTACAAAAAAGTCGTTGAAAAGAAATGACCTTTCAAGTATAGCAGTACCTGCAGAACTTTTTTATTGTACTGAAATTTTAAACTTGTGCTTACACTTGAATAACACTTCACTATTCGAAATATTGTTTATTTTTATGCAGAAATTCACATTTTGAATAAGCATTTGTCTTACACTTTTGATCGATTTATTTGTTGTTTTCTGGTATTTCTTCTCTTATGTGAAACAAACCGCGAGTTTCAGGTCAAATTACATGTTTTTTTACAGGAATAATTGCATTATTATACAACTTCAAAAGTCAATGCCGACCGCCCGCAAAGTGGAAATATATGTTTATGGTATATCAAATATCCCTGTCACTGTACCCTAGTTAGTCTTCATTATGTAGGTGCACATGTATTTGATAATGCATACAAACATTGTTTTACTCGTTCATGTTAGATAAGGGACAATGTGCTATTTTAAAATGAACTTCTAATCACATTCCGGAGGAAAGTCTACTGAAAATGATGCTGGATACTCAAGTAACCTTAAACTTCTCCACATACGAGTATATCGTTTGTAACACATTTGTAACTTACTAAACCTCGGTACAGGCAAACCAGTTAGGAAAAAAGCACGTGCAACATGTTGGACCTGAAAAATCACAAATCCAGTCAAAGATTATAAAACATTTTCTGGCAGGATTTTCATAGGTCAGTATAAATTCTATCTTATACTTTGACCAATCAAATGTCTAAGATTTGAGTATGACCATAGGAAAATTCTTTATTATAACCTTTGACCAAGTTCCAGTCTTTAGTCAATACTTTGAATGATAAAAGCTCCACATATAGATTCTATGTCATGGAATTATGTTATCTTTATCCAAACCGGTTTGAAATAGTCGTAAAAGTCAATGTGTTATTGTATTTTCTTTTAATTGATTTATATATTTATTAATTTTATTTTATTTTGTTGTTCTGGTTACTGCTGCTGCTGTTGTTGTTGTTGTTGCTGTTGTTTGTTGTTGTTGTTTTAAGTATTCTTTCCTTTCTGTACGGTGATATTTTGTAAGAATGTGATTAATATAATGGTAACATTTGACTAACAAAGGGAGATAATTTGTCCGGGAATTGTGATCAGTGATTACATCTTTAACATGGAATAATATTCCTGCGATTCTTTTTTTAATTTGGCATTGAAGTGTTTAATCGATGAAAGTGGAAAGTGTCTTGCATTTATTTAATTAAACAAAATGCAAAACCATTAAAACAATGTTCTCCGGCACAATACACAACCAATTTTTGAATGACATAGTATCGCAAAAAGTACTCTATTATCGTACAAGTCGCGTGCAAACAGTGTATCGAGTTTCCACGATCCTTTCTCGAGAATTCGAACTGAAACGCAATACCTCGGATGTTATTCAATAAATTATTGAAATCAACATCAAGTCAAGATCATATCTACAAGACAACGTGACGAACATGCCTCGACAGACGAACGTAAAAAATCGTTCTGCTGTCAATCATATTAAGTGAAACTCACGATGATAAGAAATTATGCATTCACCGGTCCTGCTTGTTTCATTTAAAATTGTCACGACCATCTGTCCATATAAAAATGTAGGGTTTCTATCATGTTGTCCTGAAAAATAGCGAAGAATATCGTTTATCTTTGGAACAGAGAAGGTAAGATAGAACAAATGCCAAATGTACATTTAGAATATGACAGAATATGACGTCACATGTAAGATGTCTTTTGATGTTCTGATCGAATCCGTTCCGATTTTTTGTCTTTCCTTCACGTTTTTTCCCTGTATATATGATTTAAATGATGGAAAAATCATCTACAACAACTTGTCAGATCCTACTTTCTCGAAATCAGCAAATGGCAGTTGAAGTAACTAAAAAAGAGTTGAGGGCATAATTCCGGGGCAGAAACCCTACAGTAATTACATTCGAGAAATTAAACAGTTTTTGGCTAGTCCATATTGGCTTAGGGCGGAGGTGCTCCCGTAGGCTTTTGACTTCTTTGGCACCGATCCTTATTTCAAGTTGCTGCCTGATCATTACGTATTAAGAAAATTCGTCTGTGCTAATGCGATTATGTGGATTTATTATACATCAAAACCTTAATAAATTTGTAAAAGAAAACCCCGAAGATGCTCAAAGACCGAACCTTTGGAATAAAGAACGGAAAAATATTGAATTAATAAAGAAAATATAAGGAAAGAAATAGTACGAGAAAATTCCCATTTATTTCACAATTTCTGCTCTTTCTGCATGTTGCGGTGGATTACGCCCCTCTTTTCAGAGAATGCTTTCATCTAAGGGCATCCCGCCGCTTGAGTTACATATCAGTGATATAATATGCATCATTATGAGTTTTCTCCCATTATAACTCCAGCAGTTCCCACCAGGGGGCGTTTATTTTAGAAATAATCTTGGAGTATTTTCATACCATGTTAAAATCTAACCGAATATCGCAGATAAGTTCGAAATTTTTACACGCTGTTACAATAATTCAACGATTTCTCATTTCACACTGACTCCGCCGTGCTATCTCGTGATAACTTGCGAGAATTTTAAAATTTTCATTTTCGTGCGGTGATATCTTAATCAAGTTTCCCCAACTTTTTTCGTCGATAGTCTAAGTGTCATGCATTAATACTTTCAACGCTCTTGTTTGCATCTTATGCGTAATTAAGAATACGCCTCAGAGAATTATACCATAAAACAGAATAAATTGTGCACGTGCTAATAATTTGTTTTATTATCATTGTTTATAATACTTAAAATGACCGATAATAAAACTTTATTTTAAATAAATGCGCCGATTTTTCACTTGATAAACGTTAGCCTCGTGTGCCCTTGTATAAATTACTTCCCTTTGTTACTATGACGCCATTTGCAAGTAATGTAAACATTCGGTTGTAGCTATGGCATTTTATTGTTTAAATGAACAATTTCGTTCACATCAGTGTATAGAGAATAAAATGTGACCGTACTTGAATTTTTCGAGAATATAATAATTCACTAAGATTCTTTATCAACTGATCTTGTTATTTCTGCAAAGCATGAGTAGTTTCCCTTTGTATCATTTCAATTATATCCATAACAATGGTGATGATAACTTAAAAGATCAAGAATAATGATAAAACATATGATAATTAAACAGACAATTAGCATATTCGTGTACGAGCTAACTTGCAGAACGCGTCAACCTTCCAGAAATTCAACCATACTTGAAGATATATTGATGTAATGAAATACCATGGTTTTTGATAATAAAAGTCTTAAGATTAATAGATGTTTTGGACCCTTGTATAACGCAAACTACACTACTTGACTTGGCTTTCTTTAAACATATGGATCAAGTGGGGATTGTGACAGTATACTTATGGCTCGTTTGTGGTTTCAAACCAGAGTGCAAATTGGTCCGAAGCTTATTTTTGAAAGCATTTTGTTATAGGATTAACATTCACAGCTCAGCCTGCGTTTGATTCTGATTAAAATATCTGTTGCTTTTAAGTGACGGACATGACCCGGCTTGTTTGTTTCCGACTCAATGCCGAGTGCAAATTTTATTCCAAAAATCCAATTTTGTACATTTTATTATCAAAATGGTATTTTTTCTCGGTGCTTTCATCTATTATGTAGAAAATCAAGCAGACCGGCTTACAAAGAGTTGATTAAACAAATCGCATCGGGGAGATCAAAAAAAGAAGTTATTCAAGTTAAGCATTTTAGCGTTTCTATTCAAGCAGGCCTTTAATGGTTCCGATATACTTAATCGAGTATGAATTATAACTATACCAGCAAACCATCCATGAATTTAAAATGCAAAACTAAGCATTGGGCTTTGTGCTTCCGAAAATTAGTTTATGGGATTTGAACACCCTTTTCATGCATAGTTGGATATAACATAAATTCTTGTTCCGTTTAATTTCCTGTTTAGTTGTCGTAAAAATGACACTTTACGACTGTTTACGACATTACATTGAAGACGTAGTTTCATTTTATTTCTTCGTTTGAAATGAGATAGATATTGTCTGGTTTCTAAATCATTTCTTAAATCCTAACTGCATTATGGGTAAGCTATTGTACTGACACTAAATTTTGATTTATCTTGTTGTCAATGAATATATTCTATCAACACTGGCCATCCCTTCGCACGTGCAGTAATAAAATTTCCCATTTGTGAAAATATTTATGACTGTTTATTTGAAATTAAATCGAAAGTACTTCAGTGTTCTTAGCTTTGAACTATTGAGATGGTTAACATAAATACATCATATAAGTATCTTTCCTCCACCTGGACACCTTTCTATTATACTTAAAGATGATCAATTCAATAAAATATGAGTACAAATTTAATGGCAGAAGATTCGATTAAACTTGATTAAAGCGAGGAGGTTCGTAACAAGAATGCCAAAATATATGCAAGTAAACATGTTTGTTTGTTTGTTTGGTCACGCCGGCACTTAAAAGATCAGATGGCGACAGTCCTGGTGAAGGAATTGCTCAGGTGTCCCCAAGTGCATTGACAGTCACAAACGGGAATCGAAGCACCGACCTTCCGTAAGCTAGCCAAATAGCTTTCTTACATGAAAGACAATAAAAATATAGTATTATTACGGGAATAAATTTAAAGATCCTGTAACACAATTTTCTTATGGTTTTAAATCATAAATATGATGCTCAAATTAAGATTTATCAATATTGTAGGTTCCAAAAAGCATTATTTATAGAGATATTACCGAATTTAACATTTCATGTAAATAAAGGGAGATAATAAAAAATTAGCTTCTATAAAGTTTAAGTCAAATTTTACAATAAGAAATTAATGCATATATTTTAATGATTACATATTATATGCACAAATATTTGCAGTACATATTTTACATATTCTTCGATGTTTGAAAATTGTTTTAATTTCACTTAGTGTGGTATACCACTTTGATCACAACATACAGGATCTTTAACAGTCTGTGCATTAGTACGAGTATTTGCACCAGCTAATCCAACTACGACATCCAAAAGATCATTTCAAAATAAAATTTATTTTTAGACAAAGGTTAAAGTAAAAAAACGTATCCTGAAATGATAGTTATAAATAAATTACGTTAATAATACGCTAGATCTTTCATCTTTTGACGACTTTGATTATAGTAGTGTAAATTTATGTCAAAGTTATTGCCCTTGTTCCTCGAATAAAGAAAGTAAAAGTCTCAGATCGGATAAGTTGTTAAGCAATTTTAAAGATTTTCTTTTTCATAAAAATGATAAACATAAATGGTTCAATTGGGAATTATGCTCTGAAAGAGCGGGATTTTTTTTCAATTCGTTATCATGTGGAAAAAAAAATAGAAAAAAATATATATGTGACGAGGTCATATGATAAGCTTTAAGTCTTTTGTCGAAGAAATCCAAAGCTTTGAATGTTTAGAAACTTAAGACAACCTTCTAAATGTAGTGACAGCGCAAACAAAACGTAGACTAAAATTATGCATGCACAATTACCTAAATTATGTTATTACCTCGATATAGAATCAATTTTCTGCTATTATTAAATGTAAAGATTTCGAGATAGTCTGGGTACAAACTGAAAATAATTGATTTACGGGGTATCTAGTTCTATATTTACGTAATATTTTAAATTATTTATATGACATTTTACCGAAAGACCTGTAGATACGTAATCAGCTTTATAAATCTTGAATCTGTGAGATGAAAGTAGCTTTAGAAGAAGCGAAAGTTTCTCTTAGATGCGCACGCAAAGCTTACACGCACGCACGTGCTTTTTTGCGCGAAATAAAAATCTATTACGCATGCCGTTTATTTGTTGATGACTGATGCACGTTGTTTTTTTTGTGTTTTTTTTTTAAAGTTTAGTCCTATTCGAATAAAATGAAAATGAATATTTAATAGTAGACATAACATAATTATGACCATTTTATACAAGGTTAATGATTTTAAGGCGTTTTTTATTATTATTTTTCATACACCATAAGCCCTCAGGGACAACACATTTTTTTCAAAACTATTGCGAATAGTGATAATAGAACGTTGTTTTTCAGATGGTTACATGTTGCAGAAATCATGCATCATTCCAATGTAATTGTCACTTGGAAGCAAACTAAACACTATATTTCCTTCTAAATCAGTAACTCGACATTGAGGCCGCACAACTACCTCCTCCGTGGTACGGTACCGGAAATACAAGGAACCCCCATTTCAAACGTCTGAAACTTTTATTTCGATATTTCTTTTTATTAATTTTATTATAATGCCTATTATTGTTATTTTGTTGTTATTTTTTGTTGTTGTTGTTGTTGTTGTTGTTGTTGTCATTTATTATTATTATTATTATTATTATTATTATTATTATTATTATTATTATTATTAAAGACATTCATTTTAGTTTTTTTTATTGAATAAAAAAATCTTTTATATTAGAAATAGAATGCATGTACAAGTATACCTGGGACCATAGGGCTATTGTTTCAGATTCCGCTACACTTTGGTGTGCTAGGCTGCTAGGCTGCCAACTTCACGAACATCCCCAATACATCTTCAAAATAGTTTCTACTGAAGGTAAACTTTCATTAAAATATCTAAAATATGTTTATATAAATTTTGATTTCAAGATATTTAGCGTTGGAACGAAAGAAACAAACAAAAATATATGCATATCTACTACTTCTATTTACTCATATTACTTCAATTTTTAACTCTCACTTAACACAGCATGGGAAAAAAGATTTTTCTTTTGAAAAAATATGTTTATTTTGAAACAAATTGCCGAGTGGAGTGCGAATGGCTGATAAGATGATTTGCTTTGAACGCTCTGTCAAAAAGAATCGTATCAATGCGCGGATTACACTGAAAATCGAAACTGACAGGTTTGCCAGATACAATCGGATACAATCGGACAAGATAATTGCATGTTACACCTGGGGTGAAGCTTGGCTCCCGGCTCCTAAACGCACACGTTTTTAGAAAAACGTACAACTTTGAATGTGTCAAAATACACACCACTTGCCGTATCTACATAATGAAGCATACGTAGTTTAATAAGTTAATTGACGGTGGGTCGCCTTCGGTTTACACTAGATACGCCAGCCTCTGGTCATGTGACTTGACGGCGTTCGTGTCGTCAGGCGATTTTGTGCCAGAAGTCAATGATTTGAAAACTAGATACCAATAATCTAATTTTGTAAATATTTATCTGGTATATCATCATTAAAGCTTTCAGTTTTCGTTAAGATTGAATGATTAATCGAACTTGTTGCAATTGAGCGATTGTTGAAAAGGGAAAGTCGGCTAATTCGGGTATATTGTGCTAAAAAATATAAATACATTTATTTTGCGTGTAATATTTTTCTTTTTCATCTTTTTTCTTAAAGGGACTCCACTTAAGTTTAAAAGCCTAACACATAATATTTGAATTTCTAACAAAAATGAGCTGGGGCATTTTAAAGAGAAATATATGCAAAGATAGTTAAGAAATATACTTTGAAATATATTGCAAATCTTATGTTTATGCTTTTCTTAGCCCGATTTGAGTGAAAAGCGTTTAAACGCTTTTCATTTTAGGTAATTTTTTACAATTTGAATAAAAATTCTTGAAAAACGTTGAGCGAGAATGATCTGGAATTTTGCACAAAAATTAGTGGTCTAAACCTACATCAAATGATACTTTTATCTGGAAAAATATTTTCAGTCCCATCATATCAATTGCGAGTATACTCCTTGCGGAGTGATGCAATAACTTGAGATGATGATGATGATGATGATGATCAAAAGACCTCAGTGGAGTCCCTTTAATATTGGTTTTTTTTTTCACTAAATTTGCGAGTTTGGTGTGTTTCACAAGTTCAAAACCTTTTGCAATTGAATTCAAACATGTAAAGGGTTTCTTTATCATAATTCTAAAAAAAGTTACCTCCCTTTGAAATATTGCATCAATTTGCAAGGCAACAAAACTGGCATGGGTGATATAATTTGTTCTCTCTGATGCTCAAACAATTCTTTGTTGACATTTGAAATAAACTTGGACATAAGTCAGAACCGAACAGAACATAGATAGTTTAAACACAATTATACAGATATTGGTGATTTACATAATACAGTCACTGCCGTGGGTTCGATTCCCGCAAGGGACTTTGGATTCTTTCATGTGAGGAAGCTATCCAGCTAGCTAACGAAATTCAGATACTAGTTCGTGCCTAAAATGAAACACGATGCTTGAGATATTTTTCGGACCCGAGCAATGTAATATCGACCAAGGAGCCTTTGCCGATATACATTACAAAAGTCGCGACTACATCGTTGGTCATGTTATTGTCAAATGATATTCATATCACTAAATTTTGATTGGTCCATTAATGAAAAATTTAGGAAAGTAATAGATTTACCTAGCAAGGACCGATATGTAATTTGATTTCTGTCTGCTGTTTTTATTTGAACAAAAGGTAACAGCGTGACATGGCCTGCATTTTCAAGTTGACAAGATATTTGGATAATTCGATGACTTTATTCTCCTCATTTCACCATTCTACTTCAGACGACACTACTCGTCTGGATGAGAACCCTTCAAAAGCATTCTTTACCGCACGGACAGTGACGAAATAATCCGATTAGTCGGGCCGCTTGGATCAAAGAAGAAATTCAAGTGAACAACAATAAAGTGTTTTGTAGGTCAGGGGTCAATCAAATTCCACTAAAATCCCCTGGTTACTACATCAAATCGGGCACACACCTCATCGGAAAACGATTTCGTTCGAATTTGAAAATATCCTAAATTTAGTTTCATTAACAAAATCTGATCACTCGGATCGATTGGTGTAATTGAACGAGTGTGTGGGTCTTTTGATGTCAAAAAGGTTTACTCCCTTTTAGAAATCGCAAACAAAGCCAACGTTTGCTCCAATTAGTTTCAATTTGCTACCATTATTGTAAACACAGGGATCAATACATTAATGTGTTATTTTAGGATATAATTAAGAGTTTGAAATAGTCTAAGGGGACATGCACCGGTTCTGGAACACCGGTTCGGACAGTTGACATTTCTCACCTCTGTCTAGCAGACCTATCACGTGACTACATGATACGTGCAATTATATGTGGCAGATGAGAACTCGATCTTCAAAATGATGGTGCTATTGCGTGCGCTGGGGTTTTCCAAACATCCCAAAGTGATAAATGGGTTGTTTTTACGCCAATATTAAGCAGAAGGACGTGTTTGAGTGAAACAATTTAGCAAGATAATTTTGCAAATATGATAGCCCTTATTGATATTATTCTTTGCGTGTCATTGAAAACGTTGGCTTCGTAAGTCGAGAGTTCAAGTTTGCAATTGCAAAACAAGCACATTATTTCATATTCATGAAATGATACCTTTAGTAATTATTTCTCTCTTGTGCACAGAAAAAAGAATTGTACGTTGTCATTTTTAAACGGTGTTTTTTTAACTGAATAGATTCAACCCGTTTGTATGTTTTTGTATGAATTCAAGATGAATTATATTATCATAAATAACACCAAACAAGCATTTAATTATACGGAAAAAAGTATTCTTATGCTATAAATGCGAAGCAGCTTGCATGACTGGGGAATATTCCTTTTTTCCATTGTAAATAGAATTCCTTTACATAATAATATAAATTAAATCATAATTTGTCTCGGGTCATGCGCCGTCAGTCAACATTTTGCTCAGTCGGCCACTGCGCATGTCGATATGGACGCTTTTTGTCAAGCGTTTGTACGTGCGAGTGATATCCGCTATAATGGCTAAATTGTATATGACTCATATATATATGAAATCTTGACAAATCAAAATTTGTGCAGACGAGAATTTCGCTTTTTACATCACGTTGGTAATCATATTAGTCAGACCTGACTTTTCTAAAAAAAAAAATCCACAATAACGTAGTACTATTACTTGGGTACAGACTAGTTTTCATCTTTGACAATAATAAACTATTTAAAATTTGCTCATGAAAATTTAGGAGAAAGTAAAATTAATAGACCGTTAACTTTATTTTTCAAAACGTCACAATCTGGCTTTTCGTATATCGTAAAATGGAATAACGATTTAGGCACACATTGTCCCAAAATTCACAAGGTGCCTTTAATAATAATGAAACTGCAGGATGCCCCTCAAAACTCACCACGTGCTTAAAATATGAATGAAGCAGGAGTGTCGCAGCCATATTTTCCCTTAAATCATCTTCCTTGTGCCTTAGATATTGACAAAACGAAGAAATGCTGCATTTACATTTTTTCTAAAATTCACCACATACCTTAATTATGGATGAAACAGAATAAACTACACGTATATTCCCGAGAACGTTAAACATCTTCATATCTTAGATAATGTAGGTGATGATTTAGGGAGTGCGAAATTTACGGTTTATTTCGCTAAATTGTAACATCCCCCATTTAAATGACTGGAATTTCGCGTAAAATATTCAGATTTAAACTGTATTCAAAATGTATATCCAATCATAATAGAGGTATGATATTTTACCAACAACACTTTTCTTAGATATTCGAAGTATAATGGCTTATTCTTTTTTTACGATTTTTACAGAATTACCGCTAGACGAGAACCCCCCTTTTTTTTACAAATATCGTAAATGCGCCAAATTCCTTACACTTGTTGCAAATACTTTCCTATTTATGATTGATTGTTTCAATCTGAAACAGAGTATTTTTGAAACACAAGGAATGTTTTCCTATAATTTATTCTAAAATGTAAAACATGCTACAAAAATATGCAAACATGCCGCAATTATCATTTAGCAAAACATTCTACGATGTTATACTCTCCTTTTTATTTGTAAAATATTACTTTTTTCCCCCTTGTAACTTTGAGTTTTAACTTTCGGGAGCATTTTCTCTTCTATCTGTGAATGATATTCGTCCTCAATATGTTAACATAATCAACAAGTTTGCGTTTACTATCTACAATGGAGCGTCTGGTGATCATTTTTCCAAGCGTTTCTATAACTTTGATGTTCCTTCAGAGCGACATGTAACGAAATAAATACCTACATACCGCGGAGCGATAGAAATATATCAAGGGAGTTGATAGTTTTCCTGTATAAAATTCAACGTGATGAAAGAGTGATACCTGGAACTTTGATACTCAAATACTCGAACCAAGTAATGATATCACGATGCTTGTAACTTTAATAGTCGAATGCACGAGTCACGTGATAATATTACGATTCCTGTAACTTTGATTGTCAAAAACACGAGCCAATAGAAGATGGTACATTACCTGGAACGTTGAGAGTCAATATCCGAACCACGTGACGAGATCACAATATTTGGAACTTTTATTGTCAAATACGTACCCGAGCCACGTTTATTGTCGAATTTATAAAACCAAACACATTTTTTCCATTTTGAATCGTAATTCTTTAACAATTAATGGTACACCGGAAGCTCTTTTTGTTCAGAAATGGGATTTGACAATCTTAATTTAATTTTATATCAGATTTTTCACTATATTATTTTGAAATTCCAGAAGAATTTATATTTCATTCAATTACATTTGTATGGTTTTGTGAAATAAACTTAGTCCAAGACAATCCTACATATATCATAAAACTGTTTTAAATATTTCGGAGAATAATCTTTCTGTAAGAAATAAGTATCCATCTTTCATTGGAACACAGGGTAAATACTTCGATTCAACAAATGAAAAAGAAATAAGAAAGATAAATGTTTACGTATAAATGTTTGCTGTTAAACATAGGTATGTGAAGTTGGCTTGTACATTGTACATCGTAGTTCAGCTAGTAATTCGCCAATATTTGAATTACTAGCTAGTAGATCGGTATTCAGCGTGTAGTTCGGACCAGACACACTAACATAAATAATATTTGAATTACTAGCTAGTAGATGGGTATTCAGCGTGTAGTTCAGAACAAACCCACTAGGCATACACAATATTTGAATTACTAGCTAGTAGATCGGTATTCAGCGTGTAGTTCGAAACAAACAAACTAACATACATAATATTTTAATTACTAGTTAGTAGATCGGTATTCAGCGTGTAGTTCGGACCAGACACACTAACATACATAATATTTGAATTACTAGCTAGTAGATGGGTATTCAGCGTGTAGTTGGGAACAAACCCACTAGCAATCACAATATTTGAATTACTAGCTAGTAGATCGGTATTCAGCGTGTAGTTCGAAACAAACAAACTAACATACGCAATATTTGAATTACTAGCTAGTAGATGGGTATTCAGCGTGTAGTTCGGAACAAACCCACTAGCATACACAATATTTGAATTACTAGCTAGTAGATCGGTATTCAGCTTGTAGTTCGAAACAAACAAACTAACATACATAATATTTGAATTACTAGCTAGTAGATCGGTATTCAGCGTGTAGTTCGGACCAGACCCACTAACATACATAATATTTGAATTACTAGCTAGTAGATGGGTATTCAGCGTGTAGTTCATACCAAATACACCGGATTACACAATATTTGAATTACTAGCTAGTAGATCGGTATTCAGCGTGTAGTTCGAAACAAACAAACTAACATACATAATATTTGGATTATTAGCTAGTAGTTGGGTATTCAGCGTGTAGTTCGGACCAAATACACCAGCATACACAATATTTGAATTACTAGCTAGTAGATCGGTATTCAGCGTGTAGTTCAGAACAAATACACCAGCATACATAATATTTGAATTACTAGTGTGTCTGGTCCGAACTACACGCTGAATACCGATCTACTAGCTAGTAATTCAAATATTGTGTATGCCGGTGTATTTGGTATGAACTACACGCTGAATACCCATCTACTAGCTAGTAATTCAAATAGTGTGTATGTTAGTTTGTTTGTTTCGAACTACACGCTGAATACCGATCTACTAGCTAGTAATTCAAATATTGTGTATGCTAGTATGTTTGTTCCGAACTACACGCTGAATACCCATCTACTAGGTAGTAATTCAAATAGTATGTATGTTAGTGTGTCTGGTCCGAACTACACGCTGAATACCGATCCACTAGCTAGTAATTCAAATATTGTGTATGCTGGTGTATTTGTTCCGAACTACACGCTGAATACCGATCTACTAGCTAGTAATTCAAATATTATGTATGTTAGTGTGTCTGGTCCGAACTACACGCTGAATACCGATCTACTAGCTAGTAATTTAAAATATTGTGTATGCTGGTGTATTTGTTCCGAACTACACGCTGAATACCGATCTACTAGCTAGTAATTCAAATATTATGTATGTTAGTGTGTCTGGCCCGAACTACACGCTGAATACCGATCTACTAGCTAGTAATTCAAATATTATGTATGTTAGTTTGTTTGTTTCGAACTACACGCTGAATACCGATCTACTAGCTAGTAATTCAAATATTGTGTATGCCGGTGTATTTGGTATGAACTACACGCTGAATACCCATCTACTAGCTAGTAATTCAAATATTATGTATGTTAGTGGGTCTGGTCCGAACTACACGCTGAATACCGATCTACTAGCTAGTAATTCAAATATTATGTATGTTAGTTTGTTTGTTTCGAACTACACGCTGAATACCGATCTACTAGCTAGTAATTCAAATATTGTGTATGCTAGTGGGTTTGTTCCGAACTACACGCTGAATACCCATCTACTAGCTAGTAATTCAAATATTGTGTATGTTAGTTTGTTTGTTTCGAACTACACGCTGAATACCGATCTACTAGCTAGTAATTCAAATATTGTGTATGCTAGTGGGTTTGTTCCGAACTACACGCTGAATACCCATCTACTAGCTAGTAATTCAAATATTGTGTATGTTAGTTTGTTTGTTTCGAACTACACGCTGAATACCGATCTACTAGCTAGTAATTCAAATGTTGGCGAATTACTAGCTGAACTACGATGTACAATGTACAAGCCAACTTCACATACCTGTTAAACATTGGAATTTCTAAATCCCGTTGTTTGTAGATCTATCTTCTTCGTTCTATATATAAGATCATTTTCTTTTTGGTACCAATCTGTACGGAACACAAAATTATAATAGCGGCAAAGTACCTGTTTCGAGCATGAATCTTGAATAAGAAATTAAAAACATTTTCAGTCCATACAGTGCAACCTTCTGCGTAGCAACACCCCTTGGGAGAATAATTTTGGTTGTTGCTGAAAGGTTTCGCTCCAAAGAGGTAAAATCTATTGTAAAGTCTTAAGTTAGGAATAACTGTAAAAAGTTTCAGAGGCCGATATGCAGGGGTTGTACTGTATTTGTTTCCCATATAATGCAAGTATCAAAATTAGAATCCCGTGCATTCAGCAATTGTTCACGCTTTTCTTCACGTTTTTGATACTAAGGTGATATCTACATACACGTGTCAATCAAGTATGAAATATGTTCCGCTTCATTATTCACCGATTGGTCAACATGTCTTCGCTACAGGACGTACGCCTCTAACGAGCAAATGATTTTCCACTGGCGTTTGTGCAACCTTGACTCCGCGTGCAATGCAAGCTTGTACCGACCTCCCCTCGCGCTGGATTTTTGATTCAGGTTCTTCAAATGTGGCATTTTATCCGTTTTAAAGCATTTGGTTTACTTTTGAAAGCGCTCGTGTCTCCGTACGTTGAAAATTCTGCGAGTTTTTTCCATGAAAACGTATGGGAACCTTGTTTGCTAACAGAGTTTATGTAACGTTAATGCCAAACCTTTTTTTCTTTTCTGTTTCTTTACAGAGTTGACAAAGATGTCTCCTATGGAAAGACAGACGATCTGCAAATTAAATGATAACTTAGATTTTATAAGACGTTAAGCGTATTATATGAAGATTTACGTACATTTATTTGGTCCTGTCTTAAGGATATTTACCGATAAAGTACACAGTTTTTACATATTTAAAGCTACAGGCGGACATATTGCAAGAGAAGAAAAAAAATGATAACTGTTTTACGCGCGCTCTAGTGAAATGGGAGGCAAGTAAATTTAAGGTGAAATAAACGCTATGGCAAATACAGCTGAATAAAAAGATATTCTCTTGCCCTGGGCAAGATGGCGTAGCGACAAAAGTATGTTACAATCACGAAAAGTGACAAAAAGTCATCAAGTTAAACACATGGTGTGTGAAGATGAAGCTGATTATGTCAATCAGAATTAAGTAGTCCCGGCTTATCATCAAACACTCACGGCGAAAATATAAAATCTTATTTACTTTTTTTATACATTTTAAAATCTTCTATAAAACACGCAGCTTTTTTGTTTAAAAACCAACCATTTTGAGTGTCTTGGTGTGTCTGCGTACCCAAGGATTTCTTGACAAAATTACAGATTATTTAAGAGATCATAAATATTATCTGTCTTTTTTTAAACAAATTTCACTTTCAATCCATTTAACTAGATTTTTATCTTCAACCTATGTGTAATATAATTTATTTGTTTTTATTTTTGATCCACAGCGAAACACAGTGTGATGTTTTCCTTCTGATGGATGAAAAAAAGCAAGCAAACTTGAAGACCTAGATAAGGCAATGAGGAAACCCTAAGGTTCAAAACCCTTCCTGACTTTGAAAGCTTCGCCTCACTTTGCCGTCCGCGGTTTTTTTTTATGAAGAGTCATCACATAGTTTGAAAGCATGGCCACATATGGATCACTTAGAAGAAAAAGAAAGCATGACGCGTTGATGATTGTTAAACTGGCGCAAACATTTTTGATAAGTCAACAGACATGAAAGAATGTCTTGGGAACATTTTCAAATGCTGCAAATGGAAAGCTTCCTCCTTAGAATCTAGTTTTTTCACAACTCGTGTGCGGCTTCTAGTTTTAGATCATTTGCAGATGGTGTCAGCTTGGAGTTCCTTATGAAAACATGAGTTTTTATCTAGCATTTGAAATTCGGAGGAAACACAGCTTGTCTTTAACAGGACAACAATTTTATAAAACAAAACTTGCACATTAGATAAAAACGACGTCATACGAACCCCTTAAGTAGCGGCTGGTTAAAGGACGAAAGTCGGCGAGCTTATGCTGCGTGTTAGACAGATTTAAGAGACCTAAACGTTTTACAATTATAACAAACGATTTTATCGTAATTGCTATCACAATTTGTTAAAAAAATGACTTTGAATAAAACAATGATTTTGTGTAGAAAACGTTTATTTTTGCATAAAACATATGGCTGTATTAAATGTAATCTTCGTTCTTCAAAGATTTTGATTTTGAATTATGCAGACTTTAAGTTTTCTAGTATACAGTCATTTCAAAATTGTTGCCCACGAATTATCAGGCATGACATTTGTAACTGTTGTCAGAGGCCGAAGGCCGAGTGCAACAGTTCCAGATGTCATCCCTGAAACCGAGGGAAAACAGTTTATTGTTCCACAAACACCCATGAAATAACCGTTTTATTACCTAATACTTTGTAATTAAACTACAATATATATTGCAACAACATAGTAATAACATTTTTACAACTTTTTAATTATTTACAACTGACTGACGAACCACTACCGTACATTGAGCTTAGCGACGTTCGAAGACGGAATAGTAACGGGCGGCGTTAACAGAAATACCCGAGACGTCAACGGGAGTGTAACAATAAAAAAAGTTGACCGGTCAACAATACATTTCATCATTACGCATGCCAATGATTTCAGCGGTTCAATTAAACAGTTGTAAATATGGAATTAGTATGTATAGTAATAATATCCACTTATTGTAACTGTTTGTTTGTTAGTCCGTTCGTCTGTTCGTTCGTTAGCTTGTTTGTTGTTTTTTTTTAAATGAAGGTAATTTGGGACAATTCGTTACCTATCTCTTTAAGTAACTTTTTATTTAATTTGACGTCATACAATTATTTTAGCATATGAGACACAAACTTTAATTCATGCATCAGCTATGGTAGAGGACGTCATTCATTGACTTCAGCGCATCAATGATATCTCATTTATAACGTCATTTCATGGCTAAAACTATTATACAGTTATTCCATATGTGATTTGGGAACAGTCAAACAGTTGGCCCGAGGTGGAGGGGGTAGTGTTTTGAACTGTTGCCCAAGGCCGTAGGCCGAGGGCAACAGTTCAAAACACTATCCCCGACACCGATATAACTGTTTTATAACCTGATCAATTAGTGTTTTAACAGTACTTGCAGAAGAAAAAAAGAACAAGAAAATAGTTTTGCACATATGTAAATAATTAAACTTAATACTTCAACTATGTCCCGTCACGTCTGGTTTATGATCAAGATCGATGGACGTTTCAAGTGGGAATCCTCTATGACGTCAATGACGTTAGAGCACGCGAGGGAAACAGTCGAAACTATTGACCGGTCGACAGTTTGCGAACGTTGACGTTTTAAGAATTTCAGAAAACAGTTAAAAATACCAAATTACATTTATATAAGGAATCAGGTAATAATATACAGTTATTTCATATGTGATTTGGGAACAGTCAAACTGTTGGCCCGAGGTGGCGGGGGTAGCTCAGCATACCGGATATGAAAGAAATACTTTAGACGAAAACATGATCAGGCTCTGTGAAACTCCCCCATCACCCACTCCCATCAAAGATAATATTGACTAGCACGGCCTGAAACCGCTGACCTCCGAGTATGCACCTAAATGATAACAACGTTATAAAACGTTATCCACGTGCTCTGTAGCAAAAATGAACTTTCGGGAAAAAATAATTTCGTTACTCCTCATTTAGATATTCAATAAAAAGTTTCAAAAGAGTCAGATCCCTTTGCCAAACGTTAAAATTGTGTTTCGTCTTTTGAAGAACAAACCGCGGATAAAAAGAATAATACACTCATAGCCGATATTGAACGAACGGAAATCTTAAATTATGTTTAAGTGTAGTTATTTCGAAAATTATACACTGTTCCAAAACTTATGATGTGTGGCGAAAAACAATAAATCAATGCATACAGCGTTCAGGGGGGCGTTCGCGTATCAACCAGACTAAAAGCTGCCAGCCAATAGGAAAACGCTTCAAGAAGTAAATATTAGGATATCGAATTACATGAAAAACCCGCGGTGAGTGCTTACGAATAACAATATTTCATGCAGTTTTATATGAATTATAATAATGATTATTTTATGCGCGAAATGCATTATATCGATTTAGTTTCACATAAATTTTAATATTAGTTCTTGATAGAAAATCAGATAAAGGGCTTAGCTTTAATGATAAAAGTAAAAGTGATTCAAATTAGGATACGTTTTTTTTTTATTTGCAAGATTGAAGTAAAAATAGCGTATTTTACTCCTCAGACGTAAATTATATATTGATTTTGTATTTTAACATGAAATATGTTAATTAAGTTTGATATATACGTGTATATTATTATTAAGTTATTTTGGATATTCGTATTGAAATAAAAGTCTTAGTTGCCGGGGATATTTGATGGGAATTAGAAGTCATCCGATCGTGGCATGAGCTTTTAAAACTTTGTGGCTCATATTTTCGAGAATTAAGTTTTCTTTATTTGTTGTTGTTGTTGTTGTTGTTGTAGGGGTAGAAGTAGTAGTTGTTGTTGTTGCTGCTGCTGTTGGGCCAAAAATGTTTTTTTGAAAAGGCGGAAAACAGTTTGAAATTTCCTATTCACACAGGCCTCTCCTGTCTGTGAATTCATCTTTTTGATGTGATATTAACAAGATTATAGCCTAGATTAATATTATTCCTAATCTGAAACATTACTACAGCGTGGAGATTAATTCAAAATTAACTTTAAATACAATGAAAAATAATTGTTTTTTTTTTCTGCGGAACGCAACGGGATTCTTTTATTTTCTATTAGGTGAAATGAACATTATGATTTAAGATATAGTGTAACACATGTTCTGGTATTATTTAAGGATGCTAATCTGCCATGAACAATACACAAATGTACATTTATCTTTCTACTTTGTTGTAATCTAATATATAAGTATTATTTTTTATACACTCAATTGCCTTATATTACCTTAAAGCTGCATGCCTCCAAATGAGCAAAAATATTTCATGAATCACAAATTTGAAAAACAAATGTACTAAGATTTTGAAGAAAAAAAAAAGATTCAAGATTCAGGTAATAATTTACATGTTATATGCGATTGATAACTTATTTTGCAGTATTTATGACCATACGTCTATTGCGTGACTAGCTCAGTTAGGACTTTTTTTTTGCATATCTTGACCTCTTTTTGGTAATTAACGTTGATTGTAACGTTTGCAATGAGTAAATTACTTTCTTTGAAAACCTCACAATATTATACTTCTAAATACTTTTCAATCTTTTTTTATGAAAATTAACATGAATTTGGAGGCACGCTACTTTAATGCTAAACAAGAACTATGACAAAACACAAAGTTGAAAGTTTGTTTCTTTTATTATTTCAAGGATGTACAAATGTGCATGCTGCCTGGGCTCTTTACTGGTGGAAAAAAAAATACTTTTGGTACAAGCAGATAGGGTTATTTTTTCAATCAAACGCTAATATCGAATACATATACAATTATTTACTGAATATCTTAGACATAGCTTTGAAATAGTAGAATGAGGTGTACATTGTCTGTTTGCCATTAAATGATATGAATAAAATGCAAATGTGTCGTCTGCATTAATATTACGCTACCTGCTGTCAAAATAATAAACATAAATTTGACATCTCTGTCAAGGATACCCCGAATGTTGTTGTTTAAATTTTGTATCATTTTATCCTGTTATTTGATTATGTTTTAACATCATGATATTCGACTTCAATAAAAGTAAATATTATCATTGTTGCTGTTGTTGTTGTTTGTTGTTGTTGTTGTTAATGATGACGATGGTGGTGATGATGGTGATGATGATGATGATGATGATGTTGCTGATGATTTTGTTGTTGTTGTTGTTGTTTGTGTTGTTGTTGTTGTTCTTACTGTTGTAGGTGGTGATGGTGGTGAAAGCAGTAGTCGTGTTGTTGTTTTCTTTTTCTTTTGTAATTCTATAGGTATTTTTTCTTAAACGATAACTTGTTTAGTTAGAACTTGATATGATAATTGATCTATATAATAACTGTTTTTTGCATAATTTTCATTTTTCTCTCATTTCAAATGTATATTCTTATTAGTGCAACATATAGAAATGCATTTAAAACAAGTTAACGTTCTAGACACCTTTGATTAAACTTATAAAATCAAGTTTAAGATATAGATTTTCATATTAATTTAGAAAAAAAAAACATATGGTTTTCCAGACAATTCATGTGAGAAAAAAATGCTTTATATATAATTTTAAGAGGTCCATGTTTACGTTTTGAGAAGAGATGTATGAATCTCATAACCATTTTAATTGAATAATTAAGTTTGCATAAACAATGAATAACTCACAGATCCAGACAAAATTTCTGTAAATATCCATAAGAATTTACCTATAACGCTTAGTTTATAAAAAGAGTGGGGCAGTCTTTTTAAATTTTAGACAGATTTATAATTTTACCCTAAACATTTTCCAATATCAACTGTTGGTCAATCACCATTTTGACAGTCAATCTTTTGAAATATAAAGTTAATTTAGCTCAAATTGACCATGAAAATATAAGCATAATGTCACTTTAATGCCTTTTTATAGGAATAAATATTAATTTATTTATATTATTTGCGTATTTTAATAATTAACAAATCTCACATTTACGGGTATATGTACATCCACATATGGATCACTTAGAGGAAAAAGAAACACGAGTGGTCGTTAACAGGGGATAGTCGAGTTTAGGACACCTAACACTATTACATGAGTCATCCTATTGATAACGTAACTAATACGTACCATCCGAAAAACAACACATATTTACACTTAATTTTGGTATATGCAAAAAAGATGTTCATTATCAAAAATAAGCGATTTTTTAAAAATAAAATAGCGTTTACTCAAGTATACAACTTATCTAATTATTGAGACAAATACAGACTGGTACTTAATCTAAATATTCATTGTTGGCAAAACTTAAAATATAAATGGGGAAAACTCTACAAATAATGCTTTTCAGGTTGTAAAATTATATTTACAGTTGTAAAATATTCAAGCAAGTGTCTTAAATAAGTTTTAAATATCTTGCAAGACACTGCTAGAATTTAAAATTTGATGTCCATTAGTTTCTTCTGTGCTTTATTTCAATATTTACATAGAATTACATATTTAAAGTACGCCATTTTGTATTTCTTAAATCAAGGCATTTTAAAAGTTCAAAACTAAATGAAATAAAATTCTTCCCTGGCTAACATGATATATTAAATGTAATAGATGGAAATCCACAAATATGATTATATATATTCTTTTTCTTTTTAAAAAATATGAAACAAACTACATGTATTTTTTCAAGAAAATGATAAAATAATATGTATCACTCGGATGACTTCGGAGAACAATAAAAGTATTGTATTTGTATGATTTCAAATTTATCGCGCAAAATTGTTCACATATTATCATATACATTAGAAATGTCACAAATATTGCCCGCTAGTTGAAAAAAATCGGATATTTTTCCTAAAAGTACAACATTAATATAATATATCTTTAAATTAGATCATATTCTATTTTTCTCAACGGAAAAGCCATAAATTTATTTCTTTACATTATATTATTATTTCATGAATGACTTATAATGTGCTATGTTTAATTTAAAGAAAAAAGAGAGATTTTCCTTCCTGTTTATCATCACTTTCAACAGTCAATATTTTATTTCTCTGTAATTTTCAAAATAATTATATTCGTTATTAAAATTTGTGAAAATTCATTTTTGACGTGAATATATTTGTTTGTTTTTTTTATGAAAAGCTTCGTACACATTTATACGCAGCCTGAAGAATATATAAAACATCTTAAATTACATAACGCCGACCTGAATAGTTTTCCCGCTGCGCAATCGGCATGGTCACTTTGTCGTCTGCTTTGTACCACGTGATCTATGCGGTGAGCCGTACAGACTGCCCGTCGTGAATTACGTAAAGCGTAATAAAACCATAAGGACTCGTATAATCATCGATTAATAAAGAATGTCAAAAGAATCTATGAAAATATGTAACGAATAAAACAGGATGGAATGCATGAATATATTAATATGTAAAACGTCAAACTGTTTCGTGAAGACCATCGCTCAGCGTGGACATTTTTGTGACCCACACCATGAATTTTGCCATGCATCCGGACTGTGTATCTTAAATGACATGTACACCTTGTTACCGGCATGACGTCACGTATTGATTTGATTGACGATAATAGAATATGCATTGTGTAAATGGTGATGATAATAATGATGATAATATATGTATATAATTATTGGTGATAATTATGATGATATAAATGATAATAATGATGCTAATGTTATGATGTCAACGCTTATTGTAATATCATCATTATTATCATTATTATTATGATTTTATTATTATTATTATAATCATTATTATTATTATTATTATTATTATTATTATTATTATTATTATTATTATTCGGAATAATAATAATAATTATGGTGAGAATCATCATCATCATCATAACCATTGTATTATAAACTTCTTTCTCTTCTACTCTATCTTCATCATTATCACCACCAAAAACCACATCTACTACCAACAAAATAATAATAAAATTATTTTAAGAGAACCATCATAGCCTTGTCAAACTATTTATAAATCATGAAAATAATCTGTTCGACTAATTGATTTATATTAATATTATATATATTTAATTAGTAAAAGTGACATCTGTACATAATACCCCTCAAATCGATTAAGTTATTCATTTACATTATACAATGTACATTTATGTGCATAGTAATCACAAACTTTTGTCTAAAACTAAATATTTTATTCAAATTTGAAATGTAAACACTATTTAAAAAATACTTGTGATGGCTGCATTATAAACAGCGTTTTCTCGTGATAATTATCAAGAAAGGATTCAGAGTATTCAACAATCCAAAGATAACTTGCAATCGAATAAATCAAATACTTGTAATATATAATATTGAAATTGAATAAATTGTTATGAATAAAACAAAACAAATAAGACTTGAATAAACGCTTAATATTAACACAGAATATGTAAATAACTTGTAATACTTTTATGTGATTTTAATTATTGTAAAAAATAATTTATTTCTTTTTTCAATCATATCCAGATTTGATTTTTAATTTAATGTACCTTTTACTTCTGTAAATATTTTAAGATTTTATACAGATTTTAATGTTGTATTATAACTTTATTGAATACATGTATATTACTGTTTATATGTCCCATGTATATATATATGAAAATGACTAGATTAAATAAGGATTTATAAGTAAAAAAATGAATTTTAATGTTTTGAATATTTAAGATGCTGAAATATTATAGGTCCAATATGCCTAAAATATGGTTTTTTATTTTTATTTCTCAAAAGCTTTTTATTTTAGGTGTCCTGTTGTACTATCCAAAAATTTCTTTATTGGCCAATTACCTGAACCATCTTTTGTTTCTGTTGCTTTCTAATTATACTGATTTAGTAATTTGTATGGAAGTCAAAATACTACTTTGTTAACATTTTACTACTATCATGACAAATAATTTCATTAACACTGCTACTTTCTTTAAGTGATACACAACTTACATGCTTTTAAACCGTTTTAAACCGTTATTTTAATGTTATAAAACTCATTTTTGCTTTTTCTAAAGAAGAATAAATTTTATTTTTTTCTGAGGCACAATATTAATTCGTTTCAAAATGATTCCTAATTGTGTCAAATTTGTCACTAGTTTATTCATTTCATACACAAATTAGATACTTTTATAGTTGTGTATAAATGATCATTTTAAAGTTCATGTATATTAAAAAGTAGCCTACAAAAATCCCCACAAAGTGCTGTTATTATTTAAAACTGAACCATTTTCAAGCAGCTCTATTTCCGTCTCTGGAAATCAGATTTATAACATTTCTATCAATACTTACTGTAGTTAATAAATGAAAAGTAAAAATATGTTTGTAAGTTTTAAAAAGTATATATTTTCAAATCAAAACTAACAAATAGCACAAACAAAATTTCAAACAAATGGAGATGGGACATGTATTTTCATTACTTACAGTCAAATAACTTTTAAATTAAAATTCATGAACTGTACGCGGTATTCACTGTCACAGTTTATACAATATAAGTCGACTTGAAATGCGCATTTGTTTTGAATGACGCTCCACATGAATTTACACGGTCGTGTTATTTCTTTGACCCTTTGATGACCAATAACAACAAAACACTTCCAACAGCGTCTAATCAACTAACGTTAACTCGAAACTAGTGACCACAATAAGTACTTTCCTTTTGTTGATGCTGAAGTAGTCAAGACAAAAGAAACGCCGTTATTTTCAAGTAGGTAAACGATAAATATGTAAATTAACATCTATCCAGACCGAAATTGACACATACGTATCTAATTAAATCCGTCACATCAAAGCAAGTTGCCGCCGACACTTGGTTTTTAAAAAAAATGCACATTGTCTAAAGTCATATGGTCTCACTTGAAAAAAGTTTAATAATTATTTCCGTAAATGAAAATGGTAGACATATTTTAAGATTGTAAACATTCGCTATAATTCCACACAAATTGACCCGTTAAAATGGCGTCCACGTGTGTTAACTAGCTGAAGCACATATTTATACATGTATATGTTTATGTTTCATTGAATGCGTGTAATTTATCCAAAATTTTAGTCACCCGTAGCAGAAGTTTAACATTATGGTCGTTGTAAGTAATAGTTAAGTTGAGTTTAAACTGTTTAAACTATTTCAAATGTTTTGTTCTGTTCACATAAAATGGCGCCTATGTATGTACACATTTTTGACCGTTGACCAACGAACCTGTAAAATAATCCATTCTGTTGTTTTCAGATATCGAATTTCACCTGTATTTAAAATTTTAAGACACTTTCGGAAAGTTTTTGTACAGTCTCTCGGTACATTATTAATGTTGTTTTGTTATATGAAATTTTAAATAAGTTTGTGTTAAATTTTATTTAAAGTTGATTTAAACAATGCATTTTATATATTTTAAAATCCACTTAATGTTTGCGTGTTCGTCCGTGTGAAACAAGTATAATAATGAGAGAAATGTAAATAGTAATGGTTTATGAGCAACGAAAAAATGATTCTGACATAAAATGAAAAATAACAAATTTATTAGCCAGGGAATGACCCCATTAAATAGTCATTAGGGCGAATGGGCAATCAAAATGTGCAGAAGATTTACTAGTACAAAATATCGGGTCGATTTATTACAAGTATGGAAGAGTCAGGTTGAGTATATCAAATCGCTTTAAAACAATGGGAATAAAAATCAATAAATTGTTGTAAATCAAGCGTATCAAATTTACAAAATCATTCTCAATAGACCACGGAAAACAGAATAAATCAAAATGTTTAACAATTTACCGTTGGAGAAGTAGTTACGGCCTTTTTATCGGGAAACTGTCAAATAGAATAGCGGATTGATTGTTATTGGCTGTTGGAGTCACGTGACCTGTCAAAGGCAAGATGGCAATGATAGTATAGCAAACATAAGAGTTGTTTTTAATGTTTAAGCGTCATGTTATCTGTAAATGTGATTGAAAAATGCATAAATTATACATAACCGCGATTTTCAATAGAATTAAACGAAAACCGGATCAGGTGGTTTTATGTATGAGTTTCATTTAGGAAATTAACAAAACGACGGTGTTATATTCTAATAAGCGAGGTGTTTTTCATTCGCTATATTATATTTTAATTTTTGAAGGGAAAAAAGTGTCATAAAACGTAAACAAACAGCTATGGGAGACAACCGGGAGAGTGGATTTATAAACAGTGAACCGTGTATCGCAGAGTTTATGACCAATGTCCCTCTCATTAATCAGGGACTAGCAAACTCGTCCATCAATCTACCGTCTGACGCCGGCTATTGTCAGTCATTTAATGGAGCATTGCCTAACTCACCTTCACGAGGGGACCTGGCGCTATCGGGTACGCCCGAGGGTACTGAACACAATCTTGGGGGCAAATATAACGACTATGCGTGGATGAAGGAGAAAAAGCCCATACGAAAAAGTGATCCTCCGCAAACGGTCCCAGATATAGGTAAGCACTTAAAGCGGCCGAATTAGTCGCATTTTAAAAAATAACTACCGTATAAAAAGTAAATCTACCGTGTTAGTAACACGTGGGTGTGCAGTTGTATTTGTGTCAGTGTATATGATTTATGAAAAAGCACATATTTGCCCTATATTTGGGACTAATTATTAAGAGCATGAAGGATGTAGGTCAAACACGTTTCTAATAGATTTACACACGGAAGCCGATCTCACAAATCATTTCAAAACTTTTGTTTCACGCTCAGTATCTATATTTAGTTGAACAAAATTAGAATCTGTGTGCACATATATTTCTTTATCAAAATAATATCCAATTTATCTGAATTTATTTTGTGTACAAAATGGCATACATAAATTACAAAATGAACACTTCTGGTGTTCTACAAAACACATTAGATTCAAGAAAAAAATCCTTTTGGATTAAAACAAACATTATTAAAAAACTTGATTGACTTACCCAGTTACTTATATGTCAAGAAAGTTAAATAAACATTTTTTAAAAGTTCTTATTATGTCAATAATCTCTGAAAATCAAACTTGAGCGCAAACAAACAGCACTTATTTTCTCTATGTGTCTGTGTTTGTAATTTTTTTTAATTTTCCACAAAATGCATTTTGTTCAGTAAATTTATTCATCTTTGAATTGATATTTACAAACTGTATTGCATAATTTATGTATTAGTGCCTCATTCTAACTTAGCAGTGCTATTTGAAAGATATATTGTACTTTCAACTCTTTCTTTATCAATAAACTCATTTATATATTGACATTTACTTAGATATACATAATGAAACTAAATATTGCTTGTTGCATAGTTCAACAGAACTATGATATAAAATAATGTGGTTCCCACTTGCATATTAGTCATGCTTTAATATCAATTCATATGAAAACAGTATGAATGCATAAAAACGCATGCTATAAATTATTTCATTGTTCTAATCTAATATGTGCACCCCATGTGCATAGATCTTTTCGTGTAGTATCTTTTATTTTAAACAAATTAATTATTTTAAATTGTGTCTTATTTTTAATGGTGTTTAATGCATGTGACATAAAAACAAGTTACATGGTAGTGGAAACAGGATATCAGAATTTTCCTTAGAAGTAATTTCTAGACACTCGTTGAAAGACCAGGGTTGTGAAGTGTATGTAAATTTTCTTTAACTGCATGCATATACATCAGATGGTTATATATATCAAATTGAGGTAACAAAATTGAAGTAAAAATATTCTATGTATTATCTATTTTAGCTACAAAACAAAAATCTATTTGATCAGTGTTGTTATGTCATTTTTAGGTGCTGAAACAAGGTTCAAAGCCCGATTTCTCTTTTCTAAAGGGACCCCACCATCATCACACTAATGCTGGAAAAACACTTTTAATGTTATGATATTAAAGATTCCACATATTTTTCAAACCTGATATGATATGGCAAATTCACATATACCATCTTTATATCATATCATTTAAAGAAATTCCATTACACATTTTGAACCAAACACTTTCTTATAATTAATCTCTAGGCTGTTTTATCATATATCTATATTTATTACTTCGAAAATATAAATAATTAACAGGTACATAATGGGTCAGATTGAAACATATTCTCTTAACGACCTAGTTTGTTTTTGTTTTAGTTATACAAATGTTTCTTGTTTATATACATAACTTACGTGCCTCCCACAAACGACCTACAGCCTAACTTGACCTACAAAACTATTTTTCTAATTTCATTTTGAAAGAAAAGGGAGAGAGGTCCATGCATTTATTTCATCAATGTCAGCGTATACTGATATAACCATACATTTGTAAAGTGTAAAATAACATATCATCCCCCATTCTTCGTCTATGATGAAACGTTTTGCCTTCAGGAGACTTCGAAACACGACTATGGTTTTATTCACACCTTTGTTTTTTGACAAATTATGACCCAATATGAAGACATTAGTATTCTTGAGGCATTATGAATTCACAAACAACCAGCTGTCCAATCTTCAGACAAATTTGACATCGCCTGTCTCTACGTTGATTTATGTGGCCAAATAGCAAGAGTTGACACTTTTTTTCTACACATAATTATGTATCAGACTAAACATCTATTTACATACATTCAAACGCTCTGGCTTCTTTTCACCTGAACATCGATTATATTCGGCACCACTCGGTCATAATTGATACACCAATTTATTATACTTCCGCTCTCTGTTACAGCGATAAAATGTTTGTCACTTTAAAATCTAAGAAAATTATAAAATTTATAATTCATGACCAATCAACTTTAAGAAAAAATATTTTGCTATATTTTCAAAAATAAAGATTCGATTGGAATTCGGTGAACGGTGAATGGGGAGTTACAGTCTGTAAAATGTAAAGGCGTGAAAATGCATGCAAAGCAATACTTACAAAATTCATTGAAAAAGTATCATAGAAATATAACAGAGGCAATAATTTGCCAGTGCCATAATTAAACATCCTCTGTTAAGAAAAATTGTAAATCATCCATATATCAGTTTATAAAATAATATCTTTAAAATTAATTTTCCAAATGCATGTATATCATTTGTAAAAAAGGAAATAAATGTTTTAATTGCTGACGGATTTAATTTCAAACAAATAAAATACAATAATCATAATTATATTCAGTGTAATATAAAACCTGACTTCAAAGGATGAACAGTTTCTAAATTAATGGTCAATAATTAGAAGTATTTCTGGTTAAAATAAGGCGGTGATAGGGAGGGGGTCGTGAAGATTTTTCTAGAAAGAAAGGAGCTTATTTTATCTTAATCATCATTTTAACATTGTTGCATGACACTTCAAAATAATACTTGTGTAAAAAAATGATTTTAAAAAATCCCTGTTAAAACAGTTGTTTAATTAATCTTTTACCTTTCCTTTTAAATAATTTCTAAACAAATGTCAAGGAAGTCTTTTGTTTTTATTTTACATCCTACAGGTTTACCTACATTTTAATAGTTTAAGATCAGGAAAATAACTAGCATTTAACAAATTTTCATTCATTATTATATTTTTTGTTGTTGTTAAGTAATGAGTAAGCCTGGGGATTTTAAACGTCTGTCTTTATGTACTTTATTCTTGTTTTTTGTATATTTATTTGTGTTTCATTTCTCTCTCTTTCTCTTTCTCGGTGTTTATTTTTATGCAGAATTAATGAATTGTCAACTTAACTAGAAATGTAACTGCCCCAGAGTCACTTTTGAATGTCATGTTATTTTTTCTAAAACTCAACCTTTGGTATGTTGTTGTCGGTGATTTTAATTAAAATTACAAATGCAAAATATCAACGCAATGATGATTCGTTCATGTTTCAAATGTTGAGTTTGCATAAAACCCCTGCGTGCTGGATGTTTTTTGTGTGTGTGTCTGTGTGTTTTGTTAATTTTATATCATGTGTGTGATTAGGATTTTGGTGTTCGCCCGACAAATTTCAGAATATTATCTTATTTACAGTATTTTCTCAAAATTTATTCCTCGTATACACAATCGTATTGTTTGCATTATAATAACAAGTTTAGGCAGGTGAAATAATTCTAAATCTTTTTTATATATTTCTGTTAAAAGTATATACGAATGCTTAAAAGTTTAACCAATTAAATCAAATTTACTTTGTGTATGGGGTCGCGCGATTTTTATTTTTTGTTTGTTTTAGAGTGTAAAATGTGTACGAGTATGTATGCAAGTTACTTAAATGACAACATATCATCAACATCTTCTTCTCCTTCTTAAAATTATTCTTCTTCTTTATTATCAAAGCATATATGCAGGGACGTTGAAATACATATAAATAAATAAGTCTCGCTTTTTCATAACCCATTTTTTTCAATACAAAAGTAAGTTAGTCAACATTCTGATCTTGTACATGCAATATAAAATATACCGTACTTTTATACACTTTACAATTCATCATTACTTAACAATTTTAATATAGATGTACTCTCCTAGGATGGCATAATATTGATGAGTAATTGATTTGAATACTTTCACCGTAAGATTGACGCTTAAACCATAAAGATTATATCATAGTTTTAGTACGATAGGTGAAAAGAGAAATCCAGTAAAATTTTTAACTATAATTTATCGTCCAAAATCGAATGGTTTATTTTATAATGTAACCGCCGCGCTAATGCATGTAATATCTGATAAGATGTTAATAATGCTATTTTTTATTTTCAATAAAAATGTTTACATCATTTTAAAATATCATGATGAAACTTAGTGAAAAAGGGGGGACTTGTCTGTGGAGAACTAGGCATGACTAAAAAGCAATTTAGTTGCAGACACCTTTTGTTTAAAGCCGTTGACAATGGAACTTTAAGCAAAAGTTCTTTTTGTAGATGTTTTAGCTTAAAGCAACAATAAACACTGTTTGATTGTGGGGATAAAAAGGATTAAGATCTGCTGCACATATAGATTTGTTTAGATATTGATAATTTTTAAATGCATTATCAAATATAAATCTTAAAATGCTTAAATTTGAATTAGAGTAAGTTTAAATTAGAAAGTGAATTGTGTTTTGATGCGTTAAAGTGAATAGGTCTTTAATGGAATGTCTGTGATATAATGAATAATTTCGTTGAAAGTATTTAGTATCAGACATAGCAACAAAGCTCGAAAGTACAAAACATGATCCGATATTAGAAATACCTAGCAGATAATAAAATGTTCTGAAACAAAATATTATTATTCATTATATAAATGTTCATTCTAAATCACTTAGAACTATATTAACATCTTTTTTTCTTTCACAAAACTTCACACAACTTTTTATAAAAAAATATCCAAATGATACATTTCTATTGCTTTTATCAATATTTGTAAAGATATATGGAAAATGTTCCCATTGTAGATCTAACCACTTTAAATACTAGTAATTACTGTGCTATTTTTAGTAACTCAATCGCTAAATTGTAAGGAAATTAAGCGTTTTTATTCAAAAATATGCTTTATTTACAATAGATCTTTTCAATATCAGGGGTTTTCTGTAACACACGCCTGAAAGTTTTACCCACTGTCTACTTATGCTTGTTTGTACCATTTTCAGTCTTGATGAGGTTTGAGGTGTCAGGCTCGGATTGGTCTTGCGCAGTCTGGTGCAAGCTTCCAACCCGTATCATTATTCTAAAAACCATATAATTCTTTGCCTGAGCTTTGAACCCATTTTCTTTCAACATTGATTTTGATAGTACTTATTAAGTCCGTAGAAATAATTGTATTTACACCAAAACAATACAAAACACTTTGTTATTGTAATTTTAAAAAAGAAAGAAACAGAAACGTACGTGTTGTATGAGAAAAGAGGTTCCTTCGATTTAATCAAATCAAGATAAAATAAAAAAGGTAAACCAATAGTCTTTTACCAAGCATTTTATTTTGGGTAAAAGGGGGATTTTGTAAAACAGAGACAATAGCTTCAAAATTCAAGACTTTTGAGAGGTTTTTTTTAAGTATTCATTTCCAACAATTAAAAGTAGGAAAGTATATATAGTTGTGTATGCACGTGCTCTCGGGCCTTTCCGTCAAACTTCGGATAAGGACCTCGAACTCGAAAGTAAGAATCATAGAACGGATACTGATTTTTTTTGTCTATCCTACGCTAAGAAACTAAACATGTCAACAAATAGAAATTCAATGCTGGGAGTTTTTCCAAAATATTGGGTAAAAATCCACCTAAATTTAGTAAATTTATGCAGTATATCATTTATATACTTATTGTTTATTTATTATGGTTGTGAAAACCAAAAGTTCAATTGTCTACCTGTTGACATTTAATTGGATTTGTTTATATTTGTACATCAGTGAACATTTTTATTTGATAACGATTGGCAGACATATTTTTCATCATAATTTTACCAAAACAGACTTTATTTTCCTTTGGATGTCAAACACATGTATTTGTTATACATAATCAAATATTTCACTCTATCTTTGTTTAAATTTAAAACCACGTGTTAGAACAACTTCAGCATTAATATCAATAACTGCCGAGGAGTTCCGATTGAACAACACCCATCGTCAGCAATCGATAAAATGCAACAAGAAATATATTTCCTTTCTAAGTTCCTTTATTGCAATATGAAACAATTATTATCAAAAGGTGTTTTTGAAATTTTTCAGAAAATGAAAACATGTATACCAAATGGTATAGAATTCTCGTATGCGCACCAAAGTAAAATTTTTCAAGGGAACTAACTCATTACTTTTCGTGGCAGCTTTGAATATCATAATACGTTGATGAGTATACGAACGCCAGTGTTTTGTTCTGTACACCGTTACAAAGATTAGGACTCTTTTAGAAGACAAAGGTACATTTTGAAACATGTGGAAAATATACTTTCTAAAGAACGTGTAAATAGATAGGATTTTCAGAGTTCATTGAACTACTAGTAATTGAGTCATTTTGCCTAATTCTACAGTTGCACAAGGTCATTGCTTTTAGCAAACTCTTTAATTTAGTTTCACATTTTTCTTCTTGATATAAATATTTTAGGCCACTAATGAGCACTAAATAGACAATGATAAATGGGTCCGTTTGAAGTCCGTCGTCAAAATCATCAAAATGAAACCTAAGTTACTATTTTTACAACACTCCCTATCATTGACATGAAACTTGGAACTTCCGGTCGTAGTTAAATATGCATTTCATGTTATATTTGAAAGTAATAAAGAATGTTGTTTTCTATTTTATACAAATTGGTGGTTTTAAATATTCATATTACAACTTCTTTAAAGTGTAAATCACCTAAAGATTGTAAAAAATGAATAAGCTGGTACCAGTCACCATTTGATCCAAAATGTTATTGGTTTTCGCGGCTTCGTTCTATTTCGGACTCATAAGGCAGTGCAATAAATTCGAGAATATTATAATAATTTACTGATAGTGTTCATAACATGCTTTGGCTTAAACAAGCATGTTTCATAATTGTCTGCGAGACAATTTTTTATTTCTTTTAATTAAACTAAACATACATAGAATGTCTTTACATTTGATCCGTGTTCCCCTCTTAAATCATTCATGAAAGAAAAACGTACATGTCACATGTTTTATATAGTTTTATATAGGAAAGATCTTTTAAAATCGTCTTGTCAGAAACTTTAGGACTAGAGGCTTTACATATAGCATAATCCAATGATGATCCTCTACACAATTTGATCAAACTACTGCCCTGCATAGTATCAATATTGGCTCCGTCTCAAGGCAACTTTTTTTCTCTTGTAAATGTATGTAACAAAAAGTAAAAAAAATCTCTTGGTATAATAATGAAGGTTAATAAATGCTACACTTATAAAACTTGGACATCATTGCACAGGTACATATAAATACATGGATATATGATCATTGTCTACTGATTTACATATGTATTTTTCAAAAAAGCAATAAATAGTACAAAATAAATAGCCAACTGCAAATACTATAATTCTCTTTAATATAGTTCCGTTTTGGCTGAACAGCCTTCTTCAGGGTACATGTGTAAATAATAAGCAATAAACAGGAAATTATGTCACAGTCACATGGCATCAATAGCGGCGACGTCAAAACGTAACAGTTTGACGTAATGATCATTGACAGGATCAATTTGATGCATTATACTAGTGAAGAAAGCAGTTTAAATGCAAATATTAAGTAAAAATACCAGTAAAACTTACTAAGATATATACTAAAAATACGTTTTAGTAATTGTCAGATATTAAAACCAAACTTTTGAATTCATTCCTTCCATTTGCTGATAATGTATCTAAGTGCATCCAAGAAGTCTATTTTAGAAGTCTTTTCCAGGGATGTGTTACTTTATCAATAGGCATAAAAGAGAAATCCTGGATAGTATGTCATATGGTATTAAAATGTTCAGAAACATTTATCATTGTTTCAGGATAATGGTTTATATCAAATCTATGACTATTCATACGTTGGGAACATTGTTGACTAGTTTGTCAAAGTTTGTGGTAATATATAGAGACAATACTGGACATATCACGTCATTGAACTTCAGTCTATACGATTTAAACTTTGACCTTGAACATGGTCATGCATTATAGAAATAACTGTATTACCTTGTCTTAAGGTCACATTCTCAATTTGAACTGGTAAAATGTATTCATATTTTATGAGTGAAGCTTTTTGTAAACCATCATAACTGGATATAGAGATATTTGAGCTTTTGGTCTCACACTGTTACAAGAGAAATATATTACCATGGAGACATTACTTGTATTTGTCAAGTCAATTAATTGATAATAATTAAACACAATCATTGTTTTATCAATATAAGAGAGTACATGTATGCCTTGTTCATAGAATAAAGACATGTACACTATAAACGCTGTATGTACAATACGTAATGCACGAAAGAAGAACAGCAGTCACTAAATGCGCCAGAATAAAACAACTAAGAAGCAATGGACGAGAACGGCACAGAGAGGCATCTAAATTCACAACAGCAACACAGCAAACCATCTAAAATGACTGAGTGCATCACAACCGCACCCAAATGCATTACATCAACTCTGCCGCCTTAGAAGCAGCACAGGGCTCTGGAATTTTCAAAGTGGAAATGTTACTTGAGTTTGTAATTAAAATGTATGTAATTAGCATTGATTCGTGCTTTAATTAGCAGTGAATTTGACCGCCTATCAAGGTTAAGATTTGGACAGAGTTGCGAGTTTCTTTGAAGGTAACGTAAGATGATCTGATAAAAAAAAGGTTTCTTAAACTTTACTGCTTTCATTGGATGGAAATATAATCTTTCGTTTGAAATTAAGTCTTAAGGAAGCTAGATTTGAGATAGAAGTTTGACACTATGGTACGAAGCTGTCCTTCTCTTTAATTGATACCCTTAAGGACCTTTAATTCTTCTAAGTTGTTTTTAATTACTTCCTTACTGGACTGTATCTTAAACATCCGTCGACAACAAAAATCAACATAAAAAGGTAACTGAGCTATAAAGACAATATCAACGAGAGTTTACGAGACCTTGTCATGAGTTATGTTCAGTTAAGTAAAAATATTCGTTTCTCCTAATTCAAGTATTGCATGGCACCCGCCTTCCTTATCATGTCGATTAATTTTGATATTTCTTTTCTTTTCGATATAATTGTTTTATCAGAGCAATGGACATAAGCCCGGTCTTTGATCGTACTCTTTCTTTTCCATTTAGGAACCTTATTGGATCACAAACAAGACTTTTGTCATCTTTATGCGAGATCTGAGGAGACCATTGGAAACCATTAAGTACAACGTCATTACTATTATACTGAAAAAGTTAGGGTTACCGACTTTTCTTAATCTCAATACAAAAGTTAAAATAATGAATAACGAAAATGATCATCATTAGCGGAATGATATTAGTTAATGAAATGTCATTGCAGGACTACTCGAGTTAATCATTTCTTTTAAATTTAAGTCAAACAGTATGAAAAGAATAAAGAGAATATAATGAAGATACGAGTAATCAAAGTATAAACAGTAAGTAATAGAAAGAGCATCGAAACACGAGGCTTTCTGATTTGTGCGGGGGCGTAGCCCTCGAGTATAACTCAGATTGCCGAGTTTGCCGATTGATGTTTTTTCCCTTTTGTATCATAGTCAAAAATAAAAACACGTTCCCTATTGTCTCAATATGAAAACCCAGAAAAAGTATCCAATGAATGAGCATCTAAATACGATATTTCTGTACCCTATCTCTTTCTCTATCGTCACAATAAGTAAATCCCAGACAAATTGAGCCACTCAATGGGTATGCAGGTAACTAATATCTGCACTCCAGTTAACGCACGGTGCATGCATATGTAGACGATTTAACTTTGACACATTTTGACACATTTTCAACATACAGAAAAAAATGTGGTTGAGGACGTTAACAAAAGTCATACATGTTATATAATATTCTTTACCGAAAAATGCTCTTGTCTTTTGCAAAAAAAACCAACTCATATTGGAGCAAGGTATTGGCACAAAGCGATGATAAGTATAAAGGTCTCTGATATTCTGATATAAGGTGATATAATGTGAGCGTTCATACCAACGCATAAACCTTTTTAGTTTCTTCCTCTTTAAGTTTCTCGATGACCAATATCACCCAAAGTAAGAAATTTGCATCATTTTCATCAGGTTTTTAGTGACAGGCAATTGCAACAATTATTTTTGGTAAAACAGTACTTTTATTTTTTTATTATTACCTTTTTTTGACAAATACTTCAGTTACAATAGTTCAGTTTTTTAGTTCATACAGCATTAATTTAGCTCGATTGTGTAGGAAGCAATAAACTCATAGACACTTTCGAATGCGCACCCGGAAAACAATCAGTGCTGAGCTATGAGTGTAAAGTTCTTGCTCGACTTGCCCCTGACGGGATTTTGAGCCCATGCTGCCAGCGATATTACTAGTCCGACGCGTTAACCACTCGGCCATGCTGCCAACATCGTACACTGTTTTATGTTTTCAAAGTTGCATGTGACAAAACTACGACATATATAAAGCATGTTAGCATACACTTTTTTTTTAAAGATTTGCCTGGAGGTAGTTGTCACTTTGCATAATTGTGTCATATTTTTAACATCAAACGAACTCCTCCTTGATCGTGTTCAGTTACAGTTTTTTTACATAATGTGTTTTTTTTATCTTCACAACAAGTAAAGATGCATACATCACTCTGATACATCTGCATGACTTCTGTCTAGCTGGTATATATCATGTGGTCGTATTTCTTGCTCTCTACTAAATGGATTGACCTTATTCAGCATTGAAATCTAATTCGCCATAATCTATTCCGTTGAGAAATTCGGATACCGGACTAGGTTTTTGTATGAACGTGTGCAAGCCGCAGCGTGGCACCGACGTAGATATTATACCCGATATATTTCTGTAGGGCTGCGTAATATACAACTGCTGTTTTCAAAAAGAGCCGAGACCTTTGATCACGGGAGATAAATGATTTCTCAATAGAGGGTTAAAAATGTCAGTCGCAAAACACACTGAATGTTTTATTTCTTGACTTTTTTGTCTGGATTTCTAAATTTAAATGTTACACTGACGTATGCATTTTTACGTGTCATAAAACAATGAACTAAATCAGACGTCTGGTTTATAAGTTCTGAGTCTTTCAGAATAGTTATTATGATTTTCGTTGGCAGGAGTGTCACGTGTAAATCGTCTGAACCGTTCATGTCCAATTGCAGTTTACAGGTGTCACATAAGTAAATTTACTTTCGTTATTGAGTGTTGAAATTGAACAAAAAGGTTTTACGATTAATTTCCAATCACTTCAATCCATATTTTCACCCTCAGCATCCACTTCAGTTTTAGTTCCAGACAATATTAATCCAGCGAGCCGTACCTTTGCACTTGGGGTCAGTGTGCGGTAATTCCTTGCCAAAGTATGTAATACAATGATTTCGCATAAAGTAAATGAAATCTATCAAGTTTGAATGCAGTAAATAGTTACGTACAGTTTACTTAAGGATTATAGTAAAGTATTATTGTGTTTGTGTGAAGAGATGTCTCGTGACAGAATAATTCTTTTATCCAACATCTTAATAACATCAATTAAATAAAAATAAACTTGTTTCTGATCGTTATCAAATAAGCTTATTTGCGCTGAGGATGAAACGCTTATTTCATATATGATAGCCATGTAATTCTAATTATACCTTTTCGCTACTTTATAATACACTGGTGACCAACTGATTTATTTATCTCACTTTACAAGTATGTACACAGTAAAATACAGTCTTGTAGATAAAACTTGACTTTTCAGATATAGTAAATACTATGTAACCGAAAACTAGTACTACCCGACAAAAAGCCAGTCGTATCAAGTTTCACGTATTTACAAATGTTACGCCGTCACCGCGATCGGCTCTTCCGCTCAACGATCAAAAATAAAAGAATTTCGTAATCGTATTAATTGTCATATACGATAGTGTCAAGATTTCTAAAGATTAAAAGAATTTATGCAAAGACTTTGGACTGCTATATTTGAGATTATCGCCATGATATTTTAACATCCAATCTGTGAAGAATGACCTCAATTTATTTTACTCAAAGATACGTAGATGCGTTTTTGATGAGTTGCATTTTCAAAAAGAGTGACGGGTTGAGATTCTGACATTTAATTGAGTTTAACTATGGATCAAATAGAAAAAAGATTTAAAAAAAGGGTGAAATAATCTCTATATATATTTTACGTGAATAGATTTGTCTATTTGTTTTACCATAATAAAAAAGATATGCCAAGTGAAATAATCAATATATCATTTACATAAATAGGCTTAATTACTTGTTTTGTCTGATTCAACATCTTTTTTCCTGGGTTATTGATTTTTTAAATCACTTTTTATATAGAAAAGTTTGGCAATTCTGTTGAGCCGACAGATATTCCTTTAAAAAACGTCCTTAGATAGGCCATCGAACTAGTTAAAATATATACATGAAGCTCTGAACGATTTTACAATATGGTCATCGGCGCAAGGTCATGTATTAACCTTATCTCGTTGACATTGTCTGTGTTTAAACATATTTTGATAGTGGGATAAAATAATAGCTTAAGTATCTTGTCATTATATTAACTAAATTGGAACGATTAATATCATGTCCTTATAAACAAGAAGAAGAACGTCATTGTCTTTTTGAAATCTTTAATTTTGAAGGGACTACCGCTATTTAACGACTCTATTTCCGATGATTTGCAAGTCATGATGCGTTAATTTGGTTCTTCTGAGGTGAAAATATGCAAATTATTTTACCTGATTAACATATTGTTACAGTTATTTTAAATTTGATAGACGTTTAAGTTCTGTGTTAATTATTACGTACAGTTCATTTGAAATAACTGTAAAAGGTCTATGCATTGCTGATTGTATGGGAGAACTGTTCTCTGTGCTTTAAGTGGATTCCATTGTTTCAGAGTGTTTACTTTCTGCCTTTGAATGAGTTATCACTACCTAAATGTGATTGTATGCATTTGTTGTTGTTATTTTGTTGTTGCTGTTGTTTTAATAATGGTTAATTGTTATGGGCAATCATATAAGTACCAAACGAAAAAATCCATTTAAAATTTAAAAAAATGTTTCTGTCCATTTTTTACCTTAAACACTCTTCATTTCTTTCAACCTACACATAATCTGAAAAAAGGATAACATTGTAATTTTGGGAAACTAATTTTAATTGCTGATATTTAAGATATCAGTCATCGCCTTCCTTATTCTCTTTTCTTTCCAAAATTAATAATAGGGGATCAGCTGTTAATTTCATTTGTCATTTGTTTAATAAGAAAAGTGTTTATTGTTTATTTATTATAGAAACAATCTCTATTCTATTCAGTTCAATTCATTGAATCTTATTGATTTATTGTATTGTAAACAAACCGCAATAATATTTTTAAACTTTAAGTCAAATGCATTCCGATCGTTCCCGTCTGACACATATACATTTTGTATATATATTTCTATAATGAAATCGAGCGAGCGTTTCAAGCGTCTGGGGACGCACGTCAAGAATTCTCAGCTACCGTTATAAATTTTCCTTTCTGACATTTATTTGCATTTTATTGTCTTCAAATTAGCCCGTCGATTGCTCATATAATCTGGTATCATTACTTGCCGAGATAAATGAGCAGGCTCGGTGGTTTATGGCATATAAGGCTGATGTTTCACAGATTTTAGCCGATAAGTTAGCTTCCACTTGGCGTTATTGGCGTAAAACGAGAGTAATAAATCTTCAATTTATGCGTGAATAAAGGGTGATAATTTATAGTAAAACGTCTCAAGTTTGTATGTTTATTTATATACTTGTTATATATAAAGAATGTTTTCGAAGTTATTTTGTTGCTCTTTTGAGGGAAAAATACGTTTTAAAAACTCTTTTTTGTGCCAAAAAACAAAACATACAGTTCACAGAACTTAGACAAATCTCGAAAAAATGAAACATGTTGATAATTTAAACGCAACTAAACCCCCTTATCGAACGAGATTGAAAGCTTTATTGTGTATGTCAGACAATGTTTTCATTTTGTAAATAACAGCCTTAGTACTGATAAACAACAAACTTTTAAACCTAATAATTCATTGTAAAACAGGAAATTTACCATAATTTTGGTGTAATCTAAGATATTTGTGCTGAAAATCTTTGGGGGAAACCCCATGGTCTAAATCCAGAAATATACATTAAACCACAGTCTAATACATACTTAAAAACTAGACCCAGGAGATAACTTTTGTATTTATAAATACATTTATTTTTTAAAATTTGTTTCTTACTTTAAAAAATTTATTTTCAATTTAATTATTATTAGTTAAAGTTTATCGATTTCCATGTCAGGCATGGTTCTCACTTAATATTTTTGGGATCGCATTGCTATGTGTTAATTACTAGTAAATAATTCTTTATAATCCAGCATATTATTATCCTTTGCAGTGATATCTATATGTTTGCAAGTTGAACTAAAGGCCTCTTTCTTTTCACCCTTGCTTTGAGATGCAGTGTTTAGATCAAACTCATGAGGCATACATAGCTCTTGAACTGAAGGGTAATTAATTTATTTTCTAAGAGTAACATCTCTTTCCAGTCTTCAAATAAGTCTCCGTTAATCTCTTAATCCACAATATCTCATCAAATACACATTACCTCGAATCCCTGAATTTTAGGAAAGGATTGATACGATCAACCAATTGACAAATTATACCGGTTTTTAGAGATTTATAATCTCAATGTGAATTAAGACTGCATGTAGTTCTCGTGTTGCTGGTATATATCTTTAGGTGTAACAAAATTCCTCACATATCATAAAAATCGATGGATTTCTGTCAGATTTAGTTTAATCCCATGGGTGCCATTTTGGTCGCCATCTTGAAAATACGGAATCACGGGAAAGTAGATTACAACACAAATAGGAACACTTTGTGCATTTTCATCAGATAAGAAAACTACTTCCAATCTATAGAGTTTCATTGACAATATTGATTACAATGGTTTCCCAGAAGGCTCTTTGTTAGAAATATCCAGGTCGTAGAATCACATGTTTAACGGCTACTATTTTAATTCATCTTCAATTAACAAATAAAACAATTTATGTATCTAAACACACTTTGTTTTCATATTGCTGTCTTGAAAATGTTGTTATGAAATAGCAACTTTACATTTGAATTGTTATTTTATTACCATTATTTACACGCAAAAAGATATATTCATGTGGCAATTCCCTATCACTATTGTTTTCCAACAAAACGGTTTTTTATGCAATACTTTTTTTGTTGCTGTCACAATATTCTTCAGAACTGACATTTTGGAAAATGTAGCAGCCTCATGGATGGAGTGGATTAATCAAACATGTTAAATTGATTGCATTTATCGTTCTTTAATAATAACTTGACAGCTTTTCAGATTTAAATGTTTTTACTGGAAATTTTGGTCGCAAAAGAAACAATCATGTTGGCATTTGACGTCTTATAATCTTTTTGTGTGTTTTGTAAGTCTTTATTTATAGTTACAGTTTTTTTAAATGATTCTAATGTGCTTTCTACAAAGGCGTTTCAAATTGTGTTAAACTTCAACATATTTTTTTCATATCGTTACTGTGCAAGTTTATTTTGATGTTGCCTTTATGATATCCATACTGGTTTTATTTATTGTCTGCCGCTTTTCATGCATGAGTTTAATTAGTCGCCGGTAGAAACCGGCGACTATATTTGTAACAGTTTAATATTATATCTATGGTAGGAGAAGGCCTTAAAATCTGAAAATAAAAGCAAATCAATTACTGAACAATTAAGGACCACAATTATTTTTCAGAATCTTAAAAATTCAAAAATAAATTAACGTTGCTAAATGAAATGAAATATACAAATATTGACATCTTAAAAAGCAACATTACAATTTTCATAAAATGAATTAATAACGTATCCCTATGGACCAGTCATTGAATTTATGGATACTTTTACTTTTTTCTAGGTGTCAAGCGTTGCTATTTTATGATTGATAAATCATGAATGATATTTAAAATGACACATTTAAATTATCTGGTTGTTTATATCTTATGACACCTATTATATTTCATTTTTTTTTATCTAATTATAAACAGATTCTCCCTGTTCTATTGTAAGAATCGCGTGACTACACGTTGTATGTTAGTGTTATAGAATCTATTAATAGTAACAGATTGCTGATAAGACATACTAGTTGGAAAACGGTATGGGGGCTAATTAGATGCAAATGTATAAAATAATTACAAAGTTATCTTTCATTAATCAGTTTCATATTTTATATCATTAGAAAGGATTAGTACATTAAAGAATTAAATAAATTTTCAAAACCTTTTCATTTTATCTTGGTAAAGGGTTAAATTTTGCCCTTTCTGTCAACGTTCAATAGTTTAGTTTAGGTTGAACATCACAAAATAGATTTATGCTAAAGAGGCACATTTATTGAAATAAAAAGTGGTAATCGTCGTCTTCGTTATATTCCGTCGATTTCCGTCGCGCAGGTTACCAAAACGGTACGACACATAATAATGAAAACTAATAAAATATCTTTTTGTTAATATTTTATCGAACTGAGAGGCAATTTAACGTGAACTATATCGTATGTAACGACAGGGATATTGATTTCAACTAAATAGCTTATTTTTTCGATAGCGCAAAAAATAGTTTTATGGAAACTGCAAAAGGGATTTTCAAAGATTCGAATTTGGCCTACTAGGTCACAACTTCGTCCTATACTTACCACCTGTAGGCCATTGAGCAATATTAATTAATTTGATATCGAGATCTATACTATCAATAAAATCTTTAGCATAAATCATAATAAGTTACGTAAACTAACGTACGAAATACTTGCTTAATAATCATAGCAGTTCCTTAACAATATTGCTAAGCAAGTTTGCTTCATATATGATGTTTTATTGTGAATAAACAGTTACTCAACATAAATTGTTCCTCTTTTCTTTATACCTGAACCATTAATTAAACTGATTTCTTTTTATATTTATGATAATACAGTCATTTTCTATCCGGCGACTTGATGCTTTAGCATCAAAATCTCTACTTGTTGTAACTTTTACTGCGAAATCTATATCATGCAGCATGTGTGATGTTCCTTTTTATTTTTGCTTACACATGCATTTCTTGAGGACATTGACACATTTACAACTTCATTCAATATGGATTTTTGTTACGTCATTGCTCTTGATATACTTGATTCCATTTCCTTATTGAAGGTTTAATGATATACTGTTCCAGTGAACTTTTGTTATCTAATCATTGACGGTTTGTCACATATTCCAGTAAGGTATTTAGAGCATGCAGTCAATGTTTAAAAAGTTGAATGAACTTTTTATATTCAAATCTTCTATGGCATATATATTTATATATATGATTCTGTTTAACTTGAAAAACATGTGTTACGCTAAGTGTTGTTGTATTTATTACACAGCGTTACTGTAAAGAATGACAAAATGACAGTACTGGTGATCAAAATACGCTCGAGTAACTTCCGATCCAATAAGAAGTTTTCATAACGTCTGGTATATTGAGGGGAAATGTGAATAATTTATCCCCAGTCTGTCAGAAAAGTTTCACTGATGTGTGAATATTTTATGTATTACCTAATCTTATTACTGTAGATAGATTCCAGCTGAGTGTTAAACCAGTCCTGTAACTCATATAACAATATATACATGTACATTTCATTGTTGTATATACATTTTGTATACATACTGCAATACATATATGTACGTGTTTTCGTAATAAATAATATTTAACACATATTTTCACGTGGAAATGTGAAGGCGGTGTCCTACTGCGTACACATTATTACTTGTACAACTTTCGTTCTTGTTCAAAACTGTGTCTTTCTGTTTGCATCTTTAATGTTTTATAGAATGGTAGAAGCACTCTTTGAGCATTGCTTTTTCTTGATCATTTTTATCACTGAATGATATCTATGATCTTTCAGATAGATGTTAACATGATTTTGTCAAAAATTCATATATCTTACATATACGTAGGCTTTTCTTGTTCTAATACTGAGTCTGCAATTTCCATGTAATATTGTTGTGAGTAATGATTGCAAGGGATCACTCTCTTTATTTTATTTCTATAGTTATTCAAATATTGCACACCTGAAATTTTATTTCTTTACATGTATTTTATTTTTAATCATACATGGATTGGTTCAGTGAGTACACAAAGGTCAAATAGTTTTCACTGCGGAACTGGAATATTTCCTATAAATTTGAACAATGTTGATAATTACTTTGTTGCCATGATGATTGAGCAGTTGTATTTGATACGACTATTCCATGTAAAAGACAAATGGGGCAAGGTCTTGAACCCCTCTCCTATTCATTTATCACATGCGGTGAGCCACTGGGTGCCTATCTGGCAAATATGTGTGGCAGAATGTTGTAAGAAGGGCTGCGTTTGTGAACGTCGTTTAATTTTGTTGATCTCAACTCTAATATTTTAGTTTTACTATAATAGAATTATAATATACATAGACTGTTTATGAAAATTAATAGAAAAAAATAATAATTGCAAATGGTTTCTAAAAATACTTTTTAGGAAATCATTCTTGCAATTAAATCAGCTTTGTTCTACACGCACTGCAGTAAAAGGGGAAAAAACTTTGTTGATTTTGCCCTATCCTATTTTTGTTTGGGGTCTTACTAGGCTACTTGCCGCTGGTTCTTGTTGCTGGGTCGTGTTGTGTTTGCGATCATTGAACGCCGCCTTTCCTCGTTGATCTATCTTGTTTATCATATTTTAACGATAATGTGCTAAATGATCCTCTTTGGAGCTTTTATCCACATGTTGTTTCTTTTTACGGATTTTTAAAACATTTAATGTATTGTGAGTAAAACGGACATTGTTAACATTATATAATAACGTGTAATGATTTCTATGATATTTCTATATTTATGTGACTGCCATATGGCGGATTACTGCGAGGGATTATGTTTTTATGTCTTTCCATCAAAGCCTGTTAATCCATGGGAAAGGTCAGGGTTACATTTACCAGTGCTATTGGCAATAACATTTCTCTGTTACAATGGAATAGCCTTTGAACTGTTTTTGAACGCCGCCTTTCATTGTTGATCTTGTTTATCATATTTAATACCCTTTAATATTAATGATTTCACATTTGCGTAACATCAAATGAAATCAAATCAAATAATTATTAAATTAAAACAACAGAAAACAAGGAATCGCTTACGCGGCAATTTTTAAAATGTTGCAAGTTCGGATTGATTGAACCTGTTTACGCATGCTTTTTGGAAGTGAAAGCTACCGTCCACACCCCTTAGCACCGGCTTAATAAGTAAAATTTATTACCAGATCAACACTCTACCTAAACTTCGTGAAGCATGATTAAGCTTTATTCTTAAGGAGTAGCTGAGGCTGGTTGGAAGCTGTAAATTATCGACGCTCTTTCAATTTATTTGATTGTAATATTTTTTAATATATAAATCAAAGATACAAGAGAAAAAAATCCGGTGCGCAAAATGTTCGGAATGTTAACATTTAATTGCATTGTTGTAAATATCGTACATATAATCATCCAATGTTCATGGTTCATTTGTCTCAATCTTAAAACTTCTGTATGATTTATTGTTTAAACTAGAACTTCCATATAAAATTGCGTTTACGTTAATATCATTCTTTTTCTTAAACCTTGCATGCACACTGCACTAAATTATGAGTGGCACTAATTAGCAAATGTACAAACATGCATTTTAAAAAAGACGCGATAAAGACTTGAACCAACGTAAACGCTATCTGTAATGTAATTTGACACATTATTTATTTTTAGTTTTTTTTTTAAACGACAGTATAATAAATTCAAATAGGAAATATAGACTTTGTCTTATCTTAAAAATGCGTAGAGATATATGATTATCACCATTGTAAGAAATAGAATCTGTCTCGCAGTTTGTAGTTAGCCCTACGTTGAATGCAACGAGGAGTGACTAAGTGCTCTTACCCGTAGGGTTGCGTGCCAGCTACATTTCAATCATGCGGGACCTTATGACCTAGGCTTTTGTAAAATACACATATCAAGTACGGGGTTGTACCTTGTAACAATAATGTATTGTGCCAGCATTAGTTAGGCTATCCGACCATGACTACCAGCTAAACACGGTCTTAAAAATACGTAGTACGTAACAAGAGCCATATTGTCGTAAACATTGAATTTTTAAATGCCACTTGCGGCAGTTTTTCAGTTAGTTCTGTTTTCGTGTTAAAATATTCACCCGTGCTTTGAAGCTTTTGACTTACATTTCTATATGTACAAAAACATGCAGGCATGTGAATATTGGCAGGGGGTATATATCTGTTTTTAACAAGCGTTCTATTATGAAAACAATGTTTTGCAATTTAACATTAAAAAGTAGGAACTAGTGTGATTTCATGATAATTTGTGATGTTTGATATACGTTTTGAAAGGGTTAAAACAGGTTTGTTTTCAATTAGCACATACTTGATCATTTTCATCACTGTTTTATTAAGATTTTCACAAATTTAGATTTATAAACAAGGTCGATACCTCACAATTAGCGCACTTAACTTTTACCTATCAGTCTTGTAAAGAACAATTGTACCAGGCTGTAACTTGCACCAAAAAGTTATTTAGTTCAATTATCAAGGTATGGAAAAAGTCAAGTTGTTATTACATAATTCTAGCGTTTTATTTCCAATAATTTTTATAATTTCATATGACAATGTCCATGTATCAAATGAAATAGAAAAATTAAAACATAAAAGAACATCCAAAACGGCAGAATTAGGAAATGCTGCAGACACGGTTTGGAACTGTCTGTTCATGGACGGTAGTGGTAAATGTGAACAACCGTCCGCAACCCGTACCACAAGCTTCAGCAAAATTCGACATAGTTGTTTTTTGTTTTTAAATTGTAATAGTATCATTTTTCATGACTGAATTCGCCCTAAAATAATTTGGAAAAAAAACATACAAAATGTATATACATTTTCACAGGAAATGCAAAATATGCATTTATTTAAATTTGCATTTTTTATCTTGTAATGGACTGAATACTTATGCATGAAACATTGTTACAAATATATTGAAGTCACAAAAAATAGGTTATATTTTATTCAAATTGTACTGCTTTAACAAAGATCAGTCTATGCATATCCTTTGCCATTTAATTTTTTCCCCCAAAAATCAAAGTACAAAGTTTATAAAAATATCATGTAATATATATATTTGTACAGAGGTCTGTTTCATATATTACATCACTTGTTACAACCATTGTGTAATAGAAAAGATGGATGTTGGAACATGTGTATGAAAATGCAAGCAAGTGAAACCAGCATATGTTTCTGTCAGTACCTGTCTTCCATTCAAGAGAACGTCAAGCCCCGACACACTTTGATTGGCATGTTTGTTGATAAATCCTGGTTCTCTACTCGAATTCACATCACATACAATGTATATACGTTGCTTCCAAAATACCGTGGTTGGCAGTCGCTGAGTAAACTTTCTGATCGGTGCAATCATTTATTCTATCACTCGTGCATTTTGCTTTGTTACGATTTTGAGGAATCACTCTTGGCTCCTTGTGAGAATGGCATGAAGTATAAATAGGTTAGAAAGTTTGTTTCCAAGTTTTGGTAACTGTTCAACAATTCATACTTACATTTTTATACTTGTCTGACCTTATTTTCTGAAAGATGTTTTAATAACATGACGGTGACTTCCATGGGAACCATGCAACATATTTATATCACATTTTTCCTTTCTTCCTCTGCGTTTTTATGTATGAATAAAACATTTCATGTTAGGTATAGTCTGTATTTGCTTAGTTATTTATCTTTTAGTGAATATTATCAATTTTGTTTTTATTGCTGTTTATTTTTGTTTCGTTATTTGGCTTCTTTTATTCGATTTTTTTCCATATTTATTTTTAGTGGGGTGTATTCTTTCTTTTTCCGTCCTTAATTTTTGTTTGCATTTTGGGGAGCGTATTGAGTGTTTGTCCTTTGTTCAAGGTTTAGGTTAAATTCTGCTTAAGCCGGTGATAGGGGGAGTGGACGGTAATTTGTACTAGACAGTACCGTCCATGAGCAGGCTCAATAAAACCGAGCCTGCAACATTTTCAATTTTGCCGTGTTGGGCTTTCTTAGGGGATTCTTATTTTCTCTATTCCAATAAATACGTCTATCAAGGAAGCTTAAAAGCCATCATTGCTGCAATTTCTGACCATGTTACGAATCAATTCGGACTATGAAAATGTACTTCCATACATATTAATTTACATCAATGAAAATAGCAAGCTTTCAGACTATTTTATTGATTAAAACAGAAAGTACCTGCTGGCTTATATTTTATTGTACCAAAATAGAAATTGATGAAATGGATAGGATCGAATTTACATAAAGTGGAAATTTGCCACAGGCGTATGGTAGACATTGACTCAACTTATTGCAATTTGCTTCAATGTCTGATCGATGGATTCAAATATTTTAAACTTGAAAAACAATGCTAATTTTTCATTCGTAGTAAAACGTCTCCTAAATCCATCCTTGGTGTTGTCCTACTTAAATACCCATATTCAACCATAACATCTTCCTCTAGCATTCTTTTACTTGTGCACAATACGTCACTGTTCATGGAATGGCACGTACATGTACGTGTCTCATTGAAGGTTCCATGATAACTGTCGTATGGACAGATCTGTGGATGTTTCTATATTTAAAATTTGACCAATTTTATGTTTAAATGTTGAATTCTGCTGTAGCCGGTGATAGGGGGGTGCAGACGGTTGTTTGCAATTACCAATTCTTTCCATGGACATGATTAATCAAACCGAGCTTGCAGCTTATTTAATTTTATCGTTTTGATTCGTTTTTCGCTTTTTGTATTTTTTCTCTATGGTTGATGTTATAAAATATGGTTGTGATATCGTAATAAAGGAGTCAAACGATCTGCAAGGCGTAGAGTAAGTTATTGTTATACAAAGTAACAATGTATGGATACTCAAAAGGAACTTGAAGTCAATATAAACTGACTTTATAAATATTAACTTAGCTTGCATCCAATCAAATATTATTGATGCACATGCATGTATGTAAACATACACATGCTTGAACCAAAGCTTTTTTCAAAAAATCATGTTTTATATGGAAATTAAATTTTAATAAAACAATGAAATTTTAAATTATAGCTGGGTTTGATTTTTATATTCAACATCGAAGCCTGTTGTATGTCTTATTTTCAATTTTATAACAGAGTGATCGGGTTTATAGCACCTGGTATCTGTGATCGGATCAATCGTTGCTTACTTGCATTAACCCTTCGCATTGTTCGGACAAGCTAACTTGGTATCGCTTTTAGTCTTGGTAAAGACAGGTTCTTACGATAACACTATTACATAATTGTTGCAATAATTTAAAGCCCATACTACATTTGCATAGTTAATGTTTTTCGTGATTGTGACAATTCTTTTTGGCAACAAAGAGAAAGAAAGCGTTACTTCATATACCAGCTTACGTTGTGATTGTTTTGTCTTTTTCCTTAGTAAGCAAAGAAGAAGAAAAGGATATATCTATTCTCTCAATTTGTTATTTAAAAAGGCACAGTGTTTATGCAAAGGTACATATTAGGAATGGTTAGTAAAATTCACTTTCAATGTTTATAAAGTGGCAATAAGACCATATGCTTTGTCCTAGAAGAAACAATACTTTGTAGACTTTTATGAATCATTGTCAGATTAAAAACCGTCTATTGAACTTGCCTGAACTGTAATATATGACAGAAAAAATGTAGCTATCAGCAACAAGAGGGGATTCTCTTTCACGAGATACATGGTAAATGCATTTTCACCTCTCTCGTTGCGACAAGATACGCATTCACATTTGATTAGTTTTCCAGTCGTAGTCTTCATACTTTAAGATTCTTATAGGTGTGAATTCTATCATCTTCAAATGCTGAATCAATACAAAACATCCATTGCTTCTCCGACGATGCAATTTGAATGATCTCTCAAATTCTTGATGCCTCGTTGACTACTGTGATATTTTACTTTTAAAACAAAATTATATATGCAAATTCACCTTAACTTGCTTAAAGAAAGTCATTTGTCTTTGCTACAACAAGATACAAAATGAGTTGCCAAAAGTGATGGATTAATGAATTGTGATTGACAACAAAAAAAGTAAAGGGAAATGAAATAGAATCTGCTGAGCTTGATAAATTGTAACATTAAATGAATGTATAAAATAGAATCAGATTTATGCTTTGCGCAAAACAAAATATGCAGTTAAAAATTCTGCTTTAAAAGTTTGCCATATATTGATTTTCGATTTTCTTTGTTAAGACTTATTCCCGACATTTATAATGGAGTGGAGTTCCAACTTTATCGTCTGCGCCATAATTATGATTATGAATAATAAGACGTTACATACAGCAGTTATTATGTTAATTGCACTAGTCTGGTCTGTGATTTACTTATAGTTAATGTTGTAGACGTGTTTGTTCTTGTAAAGACTGACTTTGAGAAAATGATATTAATTTTCAAAGCTTTTAGAATTTATACATAAATGCCAAGGGTTTTGGTTAAAGTTCGGACATACTGACATTTTGAATACATTTCTTTTAATGTTAAAAGATTTTTTCACTTTTCTCATATCTCGGTCGGTTAGAAATTCATTTCAAATTGAGTTTAATTCTCCTAATGATAGGGTTTTAACTGTAGGTATTTGACTCATTATTGTCAAGTCAAAGTTAAAAATGAAAAATATATATATATTTAGCGAGAGCATATCTCGGTTATTCATTTCAAAATGAGTTACTTTTTCATTATCATAGAGTTTTTATTGTAGATATTTTACTCATAATTATCAAATCAAATTGAAGTTAAAAAAGAAAGATATATTGAGCTAGGATAGATATAACAAAATATATATATACATAAGCATGACTTTCTCTTCCGTTAACAAATACATGCGTTTGATATTATGACTTATGTGATTTTTTTAAATAGCTATATGCTGAATGGTGTAAATTGTTGTGGTTTGAGGTTAAGGAGGCACAATCAACATAATCTGACTGACATGTTTTCGAACATTACTTCATTTTTCAGTTTGTATACGAATATTTTACTTTATCTACAAGCTATAACGTTACCATACCTGTTTCACACAAATAACAAAGTATAAGTTAGTTTGAATAAGTATAAGTATAGTTAAAGTTACTTTTTTTAGATATATGAAGTTAAAACACAATAAATGATAGTAATAAATTGACATTTGTAGACTTGACGGAAACTTATACCATTGAAATAAGATATAATTTTGTAATAAATCAACTGAAATTCTTTATGTCGTTTTATATGAATTAAGATAACGTTTCATCAACTTTCCATGTTATTACGATGAATCATATCCTCTTTAAATATAACTCGAAATTATTCATGTGTTTCACGTGCTATTTATGTTACCAACTTTCACTTTTTCTTACCCATAAACACTATGCAATCGAAGTACGAATTCAGTTTCCAAACTTTAACAAATTTCTACTGTAATGGAAATGTGATAGAAATAAACAATATTCAACTTCCAGCATTCAATTTTAGATTTTCCAGTTTTTAATTTTGGAAATATCAAGATGGAAATTTTACGTAGTGTGACATTTAAGCCATGCTCTATACTGATAACAAAGGCTCCCTAACAAGCCTGCAACATTTTCTTTTCTGTCGTTCTTACAGGATTTTGTTTTATTATATTATTATTATTATTATTATTATTATTATTATTATTTAACGTTTAGTGAGTTAACGGTTAAGTAATTGTCCAGTTGAGTTGTGTCCGATATTTTGTGCCTAGGCTGATGTGTATGATTCAAAGGGTCAACTACCTTATTATTTCATTTATGTCATTAGAAAACACTCAATTACGGGATGAAAGAAGAAATAATACAATCACCATTCTAATATAATTATGTTTCTACGTAGCTAAACGTTTTACTGTTTTTACATATTCTCGTATTTAGCCTTTTCGTGAGTATAATTCCTCTTTTAAAACGCTTGCCATAGGGTAAAGATTTGATGGAAACGACGGCAAAAATTGGTATGAAATGACTCTGAATGTCAACATTTCAATTTAAATTCCATTTATTTTACATTGCACGATACAGTAGACATTTTCATTCGTTCCTTGTGGCGTGTTATGACAAAATTTGATAAAAACACAAAACGTTACATTCAGAGCAATATGCATTCAGGTAGATTAAACTGAATTCTATTAAAACCCTCTTTCAATGTTTGATATAGACCTTTCAAAGAAACTTGTAATTATAATTGTTAATATATTTTTATCTCTGTAATATCAAACCAAGTATAAAAGAGTACTTAAGAATATTAAAGCTGAAACAATAAAGTGTGTTTTTAAAATGAACTTTAGTAAACTATCTACATTCGTTTTGATGTGGTCCTTTTCACCGATTATCGCAATTGCAAGTCTTTTTCTCCAATCTGATATTTGGAACGCTTTTGTATCAAATTGTGATATCTGAACATGATTCACGTTTGCATCTTTCCAGACCAGAACAGTTAAAGCATGCTTACGTAACATAGGTGGTTCTACTCAGAAGCCCGCTCTTACACAAAGGAGCACATGAGGTCTTCCTCCGTCAGAAAAGCTGGAAAATCATTGTATGACCTATAAATTGTCGGTGTAGCATACAGTATAAACTCAAGAAAACATTTTTATAACCAGAGCTTCATTAAAGTGAATGTATTTAGTACAAAGGTCAAAAATATATTCGACAATTACATGTAACTGCATGAATTGACAGTTTATTTCTAAAGCATAACTTAATGATGTTGTCTTTTGTCATTTTAAAGTTAATATTACAGTAATGACATCCGTCCTTTAGTTTACATTTTCATATCCTAAATAAACTGATAAAAATTGTTAGGTTTTTCTTTTACTTAAATATACCAAAATCGTATTCTTCTTTCTTTCAACGACACTTGTTCAGGTGATTGATTAAAACGTATACATATACCTGTAAATACATTTGTATCAAACTTATACAACTTGTACACATACATCATTTATGTGTTCTTCATGAAAATAAATGTTTGTTTATAAACTGATAATAAAAAATGAGATAAATTACTTTGATTCCACTATAAGAGATTCTTACTTCCACTATGAGAGATTCTTATTTATCACCACCTATGTAAGCTTTATATCTCACTGTCTAGGACTGACGTATACTGAAATAAATATCTGACTTGTGATAGCATAAAATCTATTTATAGTGCATATGACGTTATTATTAGGGCGTTTTAAAGGAAAAAAATATGTAACAATACATTGTTTAGATTTAACCAAACTGCATTTATTAAAAGCATATTAAGGCTAATTATTATAATGATGATTATTTGTATTATTATAATGAGGGTGATGATGAAGGTGATAAGAAAAAGGGGATGAGAAGGAGAATAGTAATGATGATTGTGATGACGATGGTGCTAATATTACTCACATAACATGGTGCAGTATGAAGAAAGATGCGTCAAACGAGAAAATACCAGTCATATGTCTTAGGCCATTTATCATCTACAGGAAACAAATATGTCATAAAAAATTTACCTTCACTTCAAAACAACATCTGAAACACACAAAGACTGCTTTCCCCAAACAAACACGTTCACTTGAAAACAGTGTTAACATATCTAGCGTAACTGTAAATATTGTCTTTCTCTGTTTTGTAGATTTCTCTCCGACTCCACCTTCTAACAACAATAATCAAAACGCCAGCAGTAATGGTAATTCCAGCGGAGGTGGATCCAGACGACTTAGGACTGCTTACACAAACACGCAGCTTCTTGAGCTCGAAAAAGAGTTCCATTTTAACAAGTACCTATGTCGACCAAGGCGTATTGAGATAGCGGCGTCCCTTGACCTTACTGAACGCCAGGTCAAGGTCTGGTTCCAGAACAGAAGGATGAAATACAAAAGACAAACACAGGTAGCAAGTTATTTCATTTTGTAGAAATTAAAAAAAAAACATAAACTAGGTCGCAATGCTTATAAGATTATATCCATATATTAAGTAACATGACCTACCTAAGTTTATCAACAAATAGGTGAAACTTGTAAAATTACAAACTTTGTAGTCAATTGATACATTACGTATTCTGGGGTTTTTTTTAAAGAAAGTCAAATGTTATATAGTTAGATAACAACTAATGAGCTTCTTATGACTCTCAATCAATTCAACCATTAAGATATTAAAATTTCACTGTTCATTGTAGTTACTCTATAAATGACCTACTGAAGTTTGTAAACTAGGTCAAATGTGGATACAATGTAGTGATGTAACAAACACTGTTTTAGAGCCTTTTCATATGTAGTAATTTTATACATTGCCGACTTGGGTTCATAATCTATGTTAATAAAAAAACTACATAATAAAAAGTAGTTGCATCACATGTAGTAAGCATATATTACTATAGTTTATAAACTAACATATTTTGTAAGATTACAAACACTTTTGATAAGGACTTGGCCATGAAGTTAAAGCTAGATCTACCTAAGTTTATAGATAAGTTCAAACACAAATTATAAACATGTTACAACGCTTTATGAGAATATACGGTTAGGTTATATGTACTTAATACGCATGTACCGTTTACAAAGTCGCATACACTTAATTACATGTAGTTCAAGTGATCAATTTCATAACCTCATTCGTTAAAACAAAAACTAAAACTTTAGAAACTATTTCATTGGACCAAAAACATGTAGTAAAATTATGCTTAGTTTTATGGACTATTTATAACACGAGAAAGTCGTTAAATGCAAGAGTTAAAGAAACAAATTGTGTGGAAAGTATTGTTTTTAAGTTTTGAAATTAGTCAAATGTTCAATTATAAGTAAACACTACCAAACATGTACTAAGTTTACATTTTATTATCAGCTTTATATGTCAGTTTAAACACAAGCTGCCGGCATTAGTTCACAGACAGTTTTGCTTATAAGAACATATATACATAAATGAATTTGCACGTTTCTGTAAGTTCTTACAAACATTTTTTTCACCATATCAGTTGTAAATTATAATAACATAAATACAGTCAGCTCTATTTTCAGTTTTAACAAACGTTATATAACTTGACAAACTAGTTTTAACAAGTTCACATACGTTCAAATACGATGATCATTTAAACTTTTCTTCGCAAGAACGAAAATATGTCATCAATTAACACTAACTGATTTTAATTTATCTCAAAATGCAAACAGATGCATTTAATTTAGTTATTTTGAATTACTTTTCTACAAGATCTTATTGAAACTTTATAAAATGCTCCAAATATTCATTGAAAACTCATGATCAAAATCGCGTTCTCTATTTTGAGCACAGTCATGCGTTTTTTGCTTTTCTTTCCCTTTTTCTGATTTTTGTTCATTTGTGATAAATGCATTTAAAGATTATGTTTACTTTGTTGATATTTATGCTGCAATGGCAATTAAAACACACTTATTCATTCTTGCAAAAATGAAAAGACGCCCGGTCCTTAAAATTGGAGCATCACATTTACCTTGAAATGTGACAAACGCAACATTTTAGATTTGAATAAATGTTTTCAAATATTTCCTATGCATTTTATCTGGTTTTTAATGTATACATTTTAATTTCGAGGACAAAAAGATATGATGATAATAATTCAAGGAGTATTACATGATATTTGTTAACTCCAGCCAAAGTTCTTGAACAAGGACCATCCTGAAGACCGTCGGTTCTGTTTTATTAAGTGTGATCGCGAGATGTACAAAAACTCTTAAGCCCCATAGCACCGTTTTGAGCGTAAATCAATGTTAAACACTTATTGCATATAATCAAATGGTACCAAAGAACTAGAAAAATACAAAATAAGCATTAAGATAAGATACGAGTATGCAATTTTACGTATTTATGTTATTTTCGGTGCTCTTGGGGGATTTATTTTTTTTAGAATTGTGACAAATTTGTATTCTTTCATTTTCTTAAATCTTTGCAATTAAACTTTATATTAAATGACCATCCAAGAATGTCACTATAGATTTTGGCTTTCCGCTTGATTGTCCCTCAGTATAAGGCCATTATTTAAGATCTCTTTGACTTCTGGAGGTTTTGGTAAAATGTCTTGAAGAATGTTCTATTGCTTTAGAAACAATTTTGACAGAGGACATTCTCCTCTCTTGGATAAACAATATAACCTCAACTGTTCTAATTCAGGCGACGAAAATCTGGTCTCCTTTTGTTTAAATAAGAAAAAGTAGATGCATTTAAGTTGTCAAGTATTTCCCTAAATTAATCTTTATTACTGCATAATTATCTGTATAATGTTTAATTTCAAGAAGAAATGTTTTAATTCAAGGGGCGGCTACTCTTTTTTATCAAAAGTTGAATTTGATAGACTTGCATTATAAAATAATAATAAAATAATTTTGTTTTCAGAAAATTTTAACGTTTGATTGTCTAAACAAAATTATATTTGAAAATTGTTTGTTACAAATAATGTGAAAATAAAATGTAACCTGTTCTATAAATTCACATTAATAGTCTTGAATTATTTATTTTCTTTTAGTTTTTTTTAAATAACCAACATTTAAACTATTTAAAGATTTAAAAGTTTCATATATATGTTTTTATGGGTTTTTTTTTTTCTAAGCTGAAATACCAAAATCAAAAAATCTTCTGAAATTGCCTTATATTTTTTAAATTTTATTAATAATTTTGAGTAAAACACGCACGAGCGGGATAAAAAAAGCACCGCGTCAATTTGAAACTCCTTCTTATGATATACCAATAAATATAAGCAATAAAGATAGGTCCCTTAAAGCCCAAATAACCATAAAATCCCTATCTGATGAATCAAAAAATTCATATAGCTGTTAAATTTTCATGAAGTAATTTGAAAATTAAGACGCAAAAACAGACAGATACCGACATGTTTTATTCTGAGTATTCGCATAAGAACTTCGGGATTAGATCTAAATGAGTTTTAGTGAAATTGGTTTATTTAGAATAGATAGGTTTTTTACTTCAAGGACTCGTATGATAATTGATTATAAAATGGATTAAGTTCGATACGATCTAGGCAATATCACTCAAGTGCGCCGGAATGCATTTGATTTTTATGGTAGTAATTTGAAAAGTGGGTAAAAAAGAGCATATATCATAAACATTACCCATAATGCATCCGTGGACATAAATAACTTGGTTAACAAACCAGATTGCTCTAAAATTATTCATAAATTCTCGTCTGCGAATAGAAAATATTGCTATGATAACTTCACGAACATCTATGAAAGGGGCTCTTTGCCATGTATTTCGTTTTCCTGTAATGCTACTATGTGTCACACTAAAATATATATGATACGTTCTTTCTCTATTGAGATAAAACGGAAATCTCCACACTATCTTGTAAAATTAGATATATGTTTTTTTTAATCATTGAAAAGTTAATTTTATTTTCAATAAAGTGAATTTCTTAATCGCGGAGGTCATTTTTATTTCCATTTGGATTGATCGATAACAAGTTTTTACAAATATTTTGACATCGAAAAATTGATAAATTTAGACTATATGATTAAAATTAAGGCATTTCGATTATTAATTTTATCTTAGTAAATTTGCCTTTTGTACATAAAATCGAAATACAAAATTGCACATTTTATATAAAATTTAATAGAAAATTACTTGTATTTGTTTTGTCTTGTCTTTAATTTTCTCACTATATATAAATAATTTTTCTTCGACAAAACAAAAAAATATGGAAAATACGAATACAGGAAATTATATCATAACAGACACGCCCACATCAAATTTTAAAACAAATCTGGAAAAGTAATCAAATAAACTATGTCTATCATCAAATTCCACTTGCATTTCCATCAACAACATGTAACTTAACCCTACATTGATAGATTTCTACAAAACTAGGTCACTCGTCAAAACAACAGTGATGATTTTGTACATTATTGTCGACTGCTGATCTTTTTATTTTATTTATTTATTTCACTTTGAATGTGCGACAAAGTACCGTAAATTGATAGTAAATTTATATCATCAAAATGTTAAGAAAATTATTTCTTAATTAACCCACTGGGATATCTTACGCATTTAAACACTAAACAAAATGGCTATTTTTTTTCCGTTTTCACTCTTGAAAAATACTTTATACTCTTGTAAAACTTAAAAGTAACTGGGTAAAGGCATATAGGCAAAATATATTACAATAACTTTGAAAAAAATATTTGTAACAATGTTATATTTTGTTTAGTTACAGAGACAGAAATCTGAAGCAAGACTTGGTTCAAACAGTTCTTTCCCGGGTAGTCCAAGTTCCTTTGATGATGAGCCAATGGACGACATGGAGGGAAGAATAAAGAGTGACTTTGACAGACCAAGTATCCCTCATGATGGATCTCTAGAAAACGCAGGTAGCGAAAATGGCTTATTAGAAATAGGTCAAGCAAATGTCAAAAGAGAACATAGCATAGGCAATGTATTTGATGATGAAAAATTGAAGGAAGATATGGATGACATGAAAAGAATTGCTGGAGTAAGAGATACAAGTCGAAATGAAAGAAATGATTCGGTCACTTCATATGAAGATAGTACATCGCCTAGTTCAAATAGGTCAAGCAATAATCTGGTCACTGGTGGACCTAAACAATCTCCAATTATGGCATCTATGATGCAAACTCCAGATGGGGTATCCCCATTATCATCCCCGGTCGCGAAATCAGATGTTAAATCTTGTGCGAATTTGGACACGGATAATTCTCAAGTGACACAATTAGGCTCTGACACCGGTCAACGTACTTCCGTTAGTTCCCCAGTTTCAAACAGCACTGCGCAGTTGCAAATGATGCAGCAAAGTCATGTAAACAAATTCCAGTCAGCGATAAGTTCTGAAATGACTCAATGTGGATCTAATCAGGGAATGTCTATGGCAAAGCCACGCATGTCTCCCCGTGAGAATATGCCTAATACAACTGACAGCTTTTATCAAACCCCCGGTTGTGAAACAAATTTCCCAGGTGGCGCCAATCAGTATTCTGGCAGAGGAATGGTCAATGGCTGCTATACTTCTATGGACAATTATACTCATAGTTTTCCCGGTGGACCACAAGTCTCGAGATCTTCAAAAGACAATTTACCAGAAACTTTTGGACATCAACAAATTTCTGGTCACAAATCTAATCAGTTATCTCCGTTGGAAAAACTTAGCGCGTTACAAAACCAACAGAAACGATATTCATACGCAACGGAAAATAGTCCCCGTAGTGACAATGGATATAAAAGTGGAAATTTTAACCCCCAATATCGTTACACACCCAATTTTGACATGAATTCGAACACCTATCACCCAGCTAGAGGGTATAGTGGGTACAATAATAGGTTACATGGTGATAATATAGATTTACAGGGTTCTATGTCAATGGGGGAATTCGGCGGCAATAACCCTCAATTAAAACCTAGTTCTTTCATATCGGGTCAGTTAAATGCCTATCAAAATAGTGTTTACTATGATGGTAATTATGGGGTAGGATACAACAGCGGTGTCAACCGTACAATGCCTTCTACGTTATTATCACAACAGAACTATTTAACCTCAACACCGCCACAGCATGGATCCAATATGGCGGAAAATAACGGGAATTTTGAACAATACAACGGCCCAGATGGACAATTTAATTCATCAAATTCGGAATTTAGTTCAATTTTTGCTGAATATTACAACTATTCACAGCAAGGGTTCTCCACTTGATACTTCTAATAAAAATGTCAACTATTTTAACGTATTCGGTATATGTAACAGTCAGTGTCCGTGAATAGTCCGTAAACAAAATAATTATTAGCCCACCTTTCAAAATTTATGTATTTTTACTGGTAGTTTTTATATTTGTCTGTAACTTGTGGTTTTTTCTTATCATTGTGCAAGTACAATATATGTTGTGACAAAAAAATAAGTTAGGAAAAAATACAAATATCTAATTGATATTTTTATTACATCATTTAAACTAAAATAATTATGTTTATTACTTTATTTTAATTTATTTTCAAATAAATTGTTCTGTTATGTTGTATTATTTTTAACAGATTTAAGTTTTTTTTTTTTCAAATTTCTGATTCCATTTTTAAAATGTATTCATGTTACACTGAATTTCATCTTTTCCCAAAAATTAGTATACATAATATGGGCAACATTAATGCAAAAAACCGACATAATTTGCATTGAAACAAAATTACCATATTTGACCTATTTTAGTTTAGATGTATGTCTTGCATTTGTGTTCAGTTTTTAATTTCTTGAAGAAACCAAGCTAATTTTATTCCAGCTTTACTTGAAATTGCATCAAGGTCTAGAGACGTTTATTCTAAAAAAGCATACATATTTCTAAAAATCACATGTAATAACACTTATAGACAAAGTAACATTATGTAGACGCTTAGCGAAATTAAAGAATTAATACACTTGAAATATTGTTTTAAAAAAGCCAAAAAAAAAAAAAACACAACAACAAACAACACATCCTTTTCGGAACTGGTGGTTAGGTTTTACTTTGGTGTAATCAGGGCTACATTTAATTTTCGACAAAATAATTCAACAATCTATTTATTTAATTATAGGAATTCATTCTCTGATGTATTTTTTCAAGTTAAAGTGTCATGTTATTTAGGGTGTAAAAATAAAATTCAATTAATCAAAACAGATTTTCAAATTCGCAGCCCTAAATAATATTTTATGAAGTGATAAGTAGAGGTTTGAGAATCTAAAGTAACATGATTTAAAATGACATGCACTCCATTTCGTCTAAAATGAAAGTCTGTTACATTGATATGTAATTAATATTCATATTTATGAAATTAAAAAAAAAAAATGCCATGAATGCAAGCAAGCAACAGAAAAATGTAATTGACAAAAGAGGAAATATTTTTGGGGATATTGTTTGAATAAGCGTCCAAAGTTCGTTTAATAGTCAGGTATTAACTTTAAATTATGGTTAATAAGCCATATTTTATTGAAATAATTGTCTGTCTGTCTGTTAATTTTGAATTGGCCCTCTTTTCATTTTTTGAAAAAAGTCTTAAAATATAATATTTCAATGTCTCATTTTTTTTCTTCTTGAATAAGTTTAAATAAAAAGGTTGTGTCGCTAGATTTTTTCATTTTTCGACTTTATATTTATTTATTGTTTTTATCCTTAATTTTTGATTTATTTTTTTAACTGAAAGAAAAATTATTCTTAAAATGCTCGAAGCGGATTAATCGATGGGAAATATCTTTGATGTTTTCTCTCGTGCTCTGTAAATGATGGTTATACCCGTGCTCCCAAACATTAATATTTGATATATCAATAAATATGCATTAAAATAGCTCTAGAAAATACAACAACCCCGAATGCTTTGACAATCCGTACAACCTCAAATTCCCAGAGGTATCTTACGTTTGTATTTTTTTTAATTTACTGTTGCATATTCTAATGATATGTTTTGTTTTAGTTTGGGTAAATTATTTATTATTTTACTGATGAAAATCGGTATACTATTATCTAGATGTGTTAAATGGAAACGTTCAATAAAAATTAAATACGTATGAATATTAATGTTTTCTTGTATTTATCTTGCTCTTATTTCATGGTTTGAAAGTTAACGGTAGACAACTTTCACTCATATCGTGTTAGACAGACATGGATTGTGCCCCTTTACATAACATAAGGTTTTTCTAATATTTTCTTGAAACTAACATCAATGTCCGGCCATTTTCTTGTTTTTATTAAAGAACTGAATATTTAGAATGATGTTTGGGATTGTTTGAAGAAAAAAGAAATATCTGACTCCTTCAGAACAGGAATGGAATTTCCATGTACAAGGAAAGGATTTAGAAAAAAGAATCAACAAGGGAAACATATCTTAAGATATCTTTCGAAAGCCCAAACCAATAAAAAATCGGTTACATATTATCTAATAAAATTTTTTTAATAAAAAAAAAGACTTAAAAAATAAGTGATATAATTACTGTTTGGTTTATTGATAAAAAGTAAGTACTGTTGCTCTTTGTGAAGTCTTTTTATACGTGTCTAAGGAAAAATTATTTACGTTTGATGCAACGTCATGTTATTTCTATCTAGATATGGTCCCTCTATTGATATGCCGCAATTTAATAAATCAGTAATAGAATATGTTCCGAATTATATGGAATGAAACCTAGCCTTAACCTATTTAATAACCATTTCTAAAGTTCCCGATTCGTAAAAGTTCAATTTTCGTATAAACTATATTTCAAGACTGATCGTAAGTAAGTTACTTTTATTGTTATACATGTATACAAATTTAACTGTCGCACGTCCATATCGAACAGAAATTTAAATAAAAAAGAAATATCTTGAAAAATTACGAAGTGAACTACTTTTTGAAAGAGACCAATATGATTAAAAGTAGTTTATAAGTATTATGGCAATTATATAGCCGGTTAAAGAAAGCATTACTGATAAAAAGTGTTTTCAATTATTATTGTCTCACATCGCATCTTATTAAACGGATGAGATAAAATAGAGAAGAGCAAAATCCTTAAAGAAAGCCAACACGACAAAATTGAAAATTTTGCAGGGTCGGTTTGATTCCGCCTGCTACTTCCATACTCCACTAGCACCGGTTAAATCAGAACTCAATATTTTACAACTATAAACTATTTGGGACAGAATGAAGTCGTAAAGATCCAAGACACATGTTTCATGTTATACATTTTAGAACTTCGTATCAACCTGATGAAATGATTTAGTTTCAGCTTTGATAATTATTATAATAATGATTGAAAAAAAAAGAAGAAAACTTTATATACAACAATCATGACTGAAAATTAAAAGACAAACAAAGATCAAGGTTTTTAGACGATCGAGTATACTTGTACTTTGAAATAACTAAACTGTGCTCCAAAAGTCTAGAAACCTAAAAATTTGAAAGTCTGACATAGATTGACTGGGATGATTAATACAGAAAAACATGCAAAATATTATAAAAAAACTCTCAGAAATAATCTGAAATAGATTTTCTGTGCTATTTTAGTCTGATAGTCTGATTTGACTTAAAAACTTTCAAATGCTTTTCATTTTAAGTTATTTTGCACAATAAAAATGACTATTCTGCAAAAAAATAAAACGGAGTAAGCGAATGATCTGAAATTGTGCACACAAGTTATCGCTTCAAGTCTCAAATCTCGAGAAATTATTTCTGTCCTTTTGTGTTTAAAAAAATCTCAGTGGAATCTGTTTAAAACAGAACAGAGTGAAGTATAAAGCTTGTGGGAGAAAATATATACCGATGTTGTACAACATCTGTCGGAAAAATCATGTGTATATGTAACATTTTAAAGATAAACTATACTCAAATTTGATATTAGTATTTGAAAATATTGATAATTGCTACACAGTCTTTTTGTAAATATACAATAAACATATTTTGACTTCACACAAAATAGAAATGTTATGCTTTAAATCCTACACTCTTAAGTTGACATGTTATGAATACATTATGTCTTAAAACACACACACAAAAAAAACAGGCATTTTTTACGAAAGGACCAGCTTTACTTGCCTTTGATCAGGAATACAGATTCCCATACATAGTGTGTACGTTTATTTATTTAAAAATGACATATTCAGTAAGAATTTTATAGATTTCAATAATTTGTACTCAAAGATACACATAGTATATCTCAAATAAGTGCACCAAAGATTCACACAGATTCAATCAAAATATCAAACAGTGAAAATACGTTACACTTGCATGTTTACACCAGTTTAATTCCTTTTTCATATTTACTTGAATAATATGAATATATGAAAATAACGTTTCTATAGTTTTCTTCCTATGTTTATATTTGAAACATTTGTTTCATATTACATAAAGCATTCATATTATATAATTATAAAAATAAAGCAATCAAATATTGAAAATGATATAGCAAAAAATCGGCATATTCCGTTACTGCACATGTAAATATTTTTATATCTATTTCTGTAGATCAATATTTTCGGCCTTTTTCCAGATTATAACTGAATCGTTATAAAATTATGATTGCAGTTTTTGTACTGCCAAATAGAACACGCAACATGTATTAAAGTAAAATGCACATTAACTCTAATTAAGATAAGAAATAGAAATGATCATAAAAAGGTTCAATAACCATTTTTTTATATACTTCTTCCAAATATATTGATGCGTTTTGCTAGAAATCTCCATCAGAATAATTATTTCGCATCTATTTTTTTAATGGTTAAACAATGAGGACACAGAATTTAAAATATTTTACGTTCGGATATGAAAAGTGCAGCGATTGAATTAAGGGAACATACAAATACATCCAATAGTTCAAAACATTTCATTTTAATAAAAAAAGTTGTGCCCAAATTTTAAATTTACATGTCCATGAATAAGCGAATTTCTTAATTCTATTCTTGATCTTTAGAAATTGTCAAATGCTTTCTGACACGGAATATTTTATTACCTTGAAAAAGTATATATTAATAATATGTTTAAAAAAAAACGGAGTAAAAACCTAAAATGTTCCTGTATTTCGTAAAACATAACTCCAACTGCTCCATGGTTATTACAACAATTGAAAAAAAAATTTAATATCTCGAGTAATAGCAAAACCTTTCCTCAATTTGTGTTTTATGTCATACCGATATTATCCTAGTTTTAGAGAACACTCATGCAAATATTAAAAAAAAACAACCAAAAAAAAAAACAAAAACAAACAAAAAAAAAAAAAATAAGAAACAAAAACAAAATCATTTCATTTTAAAAGAAATCAGAATTTATTTTAGTAAACTCTGTTCAGACACAATTCTTATATGTACATACCACGCAATGTTTTAAAATGATCGAATTAAAGAAATCTTAAGAATAATAAGTACAAAACTGCTTACACTTCAACTCAAGATATGAAAATAACATTAACAAACATTAGAAACAATTTAAAAAGGGCATATTTTTGTAATTTCATCAAACAAAGTCACTTCAGACTGGGATTGACTACAACATTTTTTATTTTATTTGAAAACTTTCCACATTTATACATAGCCGAATATAGATCCATGCCATGTTTTAAAAGCCAGTTTATTCCTCGTTCGAACATGATTTTTTTTAATATGTCACATAAATTTAAGAGTTTCTATGCAAGTGATTTAATAACTATCTGTGTTTAGAATGCACTAGAAATAATTGTATAATCGAATGTGTTTTGGAATTTGCAACATGTATCACATACAGAATATACGGTATTTTTTCGTATGCTAACAATTATTTTTTCGCAGGAGAAAAGAAAATCGTCTCATTTATAAATTCGTAAAAACGATCAATTCAAGAAAACGAACGTCACTTTAGAATGCAGGGATGTTACAAAACAAACATCCTGAAAAAAGTCAGCAAGAATGGTTTTGATGAAAATAAAAATAAAAGAAAACCTGTAATGTTTACACTTATGTTTTTAAAACTTCTCAATTCAACCTATAACAGAAGACAGCTTGGTTATTAAGAGGATTTTTTTTGTTACCTTGGTATGTAAAATATGCGAACACGAAGAAATATATTGTTGTTATTTAAACATTTGGAATAACAGAAACACAATGTGGTCTGCTTGCAACTAGTAAGTCATTTTACTGAATCGACAACATTACGATCTTTGAATTAAACAATCAAGCTTACGGTATCAAGTGAAAAATCTACTTTTTTGGATATCATGAATCTATGTGGGGTTTTACTCTGAATTGTAACATGGCTATGTTTAGTTTTTATTGATTCATATAACATTGTCATCCATGTTATTTATATAAAAAAAGCACAAAATCAAATATACAAACTAAGATTCGCATTGTAATATTTTAAGGAAAAAAAACAAATATTTTCAACGATGAAATGTCTAAACAAATATGAAAAGATTTTTTAAAATAATGTATTAAAATTATAAATCTTGCCAAAATAGCTACATTTAATTTATGAAAATGCTTCTTTAAACGGTGCTATGGGGGTCATAGGCAATAGAACGAATTATATCACGTTCTGCGTGAAACAGGTTTCAACAAAAAAAAAGCAATATTACATAATTATTTTGCTGTAGCGGGTGACCTTTTAGGTTCTCGTTTTACCATTTCAATTAAAACAGGTACCTATAGACCATCTGTTTAACAAAAGTGACAAAGCAACTCTATATGATAACAGAGTATACAAAGGTAAGTTCTGGCGTTTAATCAGTTTCAGAAAATTAGCTCTTGATGTTTCAAATCATCATTCACATACTTATTTTGTTTTGTTTTTAAATTGCTTCTTAAAGCAATCTTAATTTGATATGAAAACATATTTCCTTACGTATTTCTTACGTGTCATTTTGAGCTTAAGATCTGTTGGCGGTATTTATTTTCTTAAATTGTTACGGTTCAAATCTTAGTTTGTATCAAAGGTTAATATATAAGATAATGACGACCTCATTTTATTAAATATACGAGTATGAAGCGGCATTTTGCAAAATGGAAACAAGTGAAACTTGCATCGCTTCCAGCTACATAACTGAAGAGAACTTTAATGGGTAAAAATACCAAAATAAACTCAAATGAAGGAGTCACTGGCGTATGTGGAGGATAGTTTTGCATAGTATTGCCATCATGACCGCTATCTATCAAAAGGCAATTTTACAAGGACTGAATTTGTTAAATTTTCATATCAAATTCACGATATGCTTATACGTTTCGAGTTTGCTGTGGACAAATTTATATATTTATCATACGTTCACTATTACACTATAATAGTACATAAGTTCATTCAATTATGCGATTTCTTTCATCTATTTTTCTTCTTTGTTAGTATTCATGGCAACACAAATTTAAAGAAAAATAGTTTACTTTCTAAGAAATAATCACTTCAAGCTGTATATTTTTGATACAAATTGTCTCGAAAATAGCACACATAAACTTTTCCACAGTTTGCAAACTTATGGTGTTTTTTGAAGATTTACCTGCCAAAGAACATGTAATATAATATCATGTCAAAGAAATTGTAGTTAAATATGTATGTGGCTCATTAGTTTTTCTGCTCAAATAACAAACTAATGACAACGGAAACGTTAATTTCTACTGAACGTCAACTTAAAGAGCTACCTACTGATCGAGTCTGGATTGAAAACAGCCCCATTGTTTGTTTGTTTGTATTTTTTCTTTTTGTTCGTTAATAAGTAAATATTGATTTCTTTTCTAAAAATTAAAGGGGAATATTAAGATGAAATAAGGTTCTTGAATACTTATGTTTACAGTAGAAGTGTTAGCTGTTTAATAAATCCCTGCTGTCCCTTCAAAGGTTATATAAATGATCATAATTATATTGTTTATTGGTTAAAGAACCAAAACCTAGTTATAAGCTCAACATAAGTCTCTAACAAAAGAATGCTTCTATTCAGTAAAAATATGGTCGTTAGAGCGATCAAAATTGTATGCTACGTAAAATTTCACAAAGGAAAATGTTTATGTTATGTGTGTTTGAAAACTAGATACATATTCATAGTAGACTAATTAAACAATCAATATTTTGTAAAATCTACGGTAGCACAATTCAATAGTTATACGAATTACTACAATTTTGCACGTAAAGGGAGACAACTAATCAATGCCAAATAGATCTTGGCAATATTGGGTTACCTTGGTTACACCAAACAAATTCACATATTTTGCTATTGGTTAATTAACATTACCATGACTCGATAGAAAACACCAAACAGAATATACTTTTACGAATATTTGCTATGATAACAAATGCAAAAACAACATTTGATACTTTCTTGGTGGTATGAAAGCGCATAATCAAATTTGAAAGTTTCTAACAATTGGATTACAATAACACAGGCATTTGTAAATACATGTATAATTAATTGCTGTATATTACAAAACAGCTAAAGTTTTCTTATTTAGCAAATTGAGACATTTAGAAGGTTCAAAATATTAAGTTTTTACGAGGGGTGTTCAAATATGAATGCAACTAGGCCAATATCTCGCCTTTAACCACGCTTCGCACGCCCTATGTACATGTATCACATAGATGGCTGTGTAAGCTCTCAATTGATATAATAAATGTGTAAATCAGTTATGTCCAGCTTTGACAATAGCTCGATTATCTACTCGTGTATACTAAAGCAAAAGTGGTTGGGAAAAGGTCTTCTTTCACTGACCAAATATGGTCCTATATACTATACTTGGTACACAGGCGAAAGACATATTAAATGAAATATGTCGTGTTTATGGGAACAATGAACTTTCTTTTTCATATGTCACACGATGGAGTTAGAACTTTAAAAGTAGTGTGGATTCAGTAAAAGATGCACATCATGCACGACATCCGAAAAATGCAATTTCTGCAAAGAAGGTTGTAAAGGTAAAGGATTTGAATGCGACTGATACAAGATTTACAACAAGGTATACAGCTAAATGCGTTGGTATCTCTGTAGGAGCGACTCATAACATTCTCAGACGTGATTTAAAAATGAAAAGGATAAGTGCCAGATGGATACCCCATCTCCTTACAAAAGAGCAAACATTTGCTCGGGTAAGAGTTTCTAACAGTTCCCAAAATATAACAACCGATCTTTTGCAAATATCATCACTGGATTCACTTTTATGGATAAATAAGAAAATGTGGGCAACCAAAGAAAGTCAAAGACCTTGCATAGCAAAACGCACCATGAGCGTCAAAAAAAGGTCGTGTATGTAATTTTCTTTACCAATCAAGATCCTGCGATACAAATTTCCGTACCAAAGGGTAAATCTGTAAATGCCGATTTTTACAAAGGCAAGATCCTTCATTAATTATTTCAAAACCCGTCGATCAGCAACTGGTATCCGTGGTGTCACACAAAGCGGCCATTGTACGAGAATATCTGAAACAGGAAAAGGTTGTCGAGCTTCCTAAGCCTCCTTTTTTCCAGATCTTGCCCCTTATGACTTTTTCCTATTTCCGAGGCTCACAAACACCTTGCTGGAAGAAAATATTAAGCGTGAAAAAATCTCGGTTCGGCTAATTTCCAGTGTCTGAACAGTATATCTCGAAAAGATTTTGAAAATGCATTTAAAATTGGATTAAAGGACTAGAACTTTTTATATCACATGGTGGTGATTACTTTGAAGGGTTAGGATAATTATTTTAACACTGTGTGTTCAGCACTTCTTAAAATTGACCTAGTTGCATTCATTATTGAACACCGTCGTATTGTATTCGGCTCAGAAAAGATAGGTATTGTCGTATAGCATTCTATAACAAAATATCCGAGATTGTTTTGTCATATACGTGCCAATGTGGTCTGAGAATTTGAATTGTACTTATAAAGAACAAAAAAGTTTATTTTCACCTCTTAAAATGTATACAAAGTATAGAGAAACTATTAAAATGTGTTCTAAGGAGTTAAGAAAAACAGGACGAAACAATGGAAAACATATCTGAAACTAAGAAAGAATACATTGTTAACAACAAGACAAGGAGTTTTGGATGAGCCATATATCATATATACAGAGAGAGAAAAGGACGGTAATCAGCTCCAAAGAGAGTAATTTTATTACAGAATAAACCAGAGCACATGTATTAATACTAAACTGACATTTGAACACTCTTCAGTATTTAAAGGAAAACTTTTAATTTGATAAATAATTTCAATCCATATCTACCACAACCTGTATAAAATATCGTGAAGGTAACACAACATAATCGTTCAATTATGCTAGAAATGTTTTAGATAGACATGAATCTTTATGTTCCCACACTTTTTCACTCCATTTTAAATCTTTATTTGTTTGTACTATAAGCAACATTTTGTGTACTTCATCGTCTCCACCAGGATTATACTTGAAGTAAGAAAATCTGGTTTGACATGCAAGTGCGTTTTCTCTACATGACCATCATTTGTCTAGGTAAGTACAAATAATAAATTATGATCATTTTTACAATAAATGACACAAACTGATCGAGCGCTAAAAATTTACATCTGAAATTTTGAAGAAGCATTTTGTAAATATATTACGCAAGCTTGGTGTATCAATGAACATTGTTCAAAACAGACATATATATTCACAGACTAAGCAAAAAAACGGCGGGTAAAGTATTAACAGTTTAGTCTTAATTCACGACATTTGTTTCTGATTGAACATAACTATTATTTTACTACATTTGTAATTGATTTATGGTCTAAAAAGGGTCATTGCCCGAAAGTTGTACGTATTGTGTAATAAAATATTGTAATAAATTACAATATTACAATATAGTAATTAATACATAAATACTACAATTGTATGATAGCGTAGAATTTTTTTCTGCACCAAACATTCTGCATCTGTATTTATATATAATGTAACCTACACTGAATATAAATAAGTTAAATGATTTGAAGTGTATAATATCAATTTATACAATAAAACTGATAGTTTGATCAATCATTACACAAATTATTCCCATCTTTAAACAATTATTTTGTTTTATTTTTAAAAATCATGACTTAAAAAACAAATCAAAGAATTACAGGGTTAGTGAATGTGGAGGAAGGCAATTTGATTAAATAATATATAGCATCATAAAAAAAAATTTTTAAAGTTTGAATTTGAGATCTCTATACATATTTTTTTCAAACATAAAAATGTAACCAAGTACATGAAACACACATCCATTTGAAAATCAAAACCGTTTATCATCATCTTAAATATCACCATGGTTAAATTGTCTTCTACAAGTGACGTCAAATATATTTCCTATTTAAATGTCAACTAATTAGAATTCAGTGCATGCATGTATGAAAATAAAAGCATAATTTACATCAATCAAGATTTAAGTATGTATCGTTAAAAAACAAAATGGTTTATTGGTTTTGGGTTAAAGATCATATTTTGTGACATTTATTCCTCTGTGGACATATGCGGTATATTTTAGATGACTTGAAATAGAAAAAACAGCAACTCTTACTGTCTTCATAGAAATGAAAATTCCACAAGGTCAAAGAATGAATGGAAGAGTCCATATATCGCAGAGAAGAAGCATGACAAAATATTTGTTTTTATTATATACTTATTAATGAAATATTGAGAAATATTAATGAATTCAAATGCGTATTTTCATTTTCTGTATTTTCACTATAAAAATTTATTTTTTACTGCAGTGAAACATATTTTCCGTATTTTCACTGGTGTCTTGTCGGACTACTTTCTTTTAAATTCTGCCTGGACGCAAAGTTTAAGAGAAAGTCTTTAAAATTGTAATGTATAAAAAGAGACAAATGTATATGATAAACAGAAATGTTTTTTTCTCTATGAATACATGATCTATTTTCATCTTGTGGCTAACGCCACTAATGAAATATTTAATTTTCATACCACTCGATGAAAATTAATCATGTATTTATAGAAAGAAAAAACTAGAATATCCTCTATATATTTTTACGTTGACACAGCCACAAAGGATTGAAACAAAATATATAGAAGAACATACAAAGAGTGTGTCAACATGCCAAACGTCAATTTGTAATACTACCATAATTTGTATAAATGTGATCTATTACTGCATACAGGCAAAGATAATAAAATGTACGTCAATGTTTTTAATGTTTTGATGTCATTGATTTTTGTTGTTTTAAGGGGGTAGGGCATATCATGCGATATTCAAAATAGACAAAAAATCTAATGGTGTAAGGCAGCACATATTATTCGTTGGATCATCGCACTGTAATGAACTGTAATGATGAAGCAATGCTGAAACATGTGCTACATAGCAACCAGCCTATACAATCAATAAACCGAGCATATGATATACATGCATTGGCAAACTGCCAGTCAATTTCGACATATCATTGTGTTTGTAAGATCAAGTATTAAAGATTATTGTTCACATTGTGTGCATATTTACAATATACAGTAGTTTCCTTTGGACAATAACTACTAAATGAGAATGAGAATATAATTTTGTCATTGTGATTGTAAGATCAAATATATTATTAAAATTTATTGTTCACATAGTTTGTATATTCACAAAATAATGTAACTACCTTTGTACAATAACAGCTATAATCAAATGTGGTCAATCATCAAAAAATAGTGTTTGCAATAATCAGCATAGTGTTCTAAAATAATAATCACAAGAGACTCTAAGATATGCGGCTTAAATCAACGAAGAGATACATGGATATACTTCATGTGTGTCATTTATTCACCTAAAGAATTATGTCTATTATTTCCGCCAAATCACTCAAAGAAAACAAAGTAAAGGCATCAATTGACATGTTCATCACTCGAAAGAAAGAACAACTAAAGGGGCAAAAGCAAAGTATGATCATGAGATAGACCAATGATGCTTGTTAAATGATGATCAAAGCGACAAGAACATGACTGTGCAAAGAAAAAGAACCATAGAAGAAATAGTCATATAAACGACAAAATACAACAAAACTTCACTTTATTGCTTTCACAACATTCATTACAAAACGCCAAAGACGTAATAGTATAATTAACAAAGACCTTGTTTCCTTGATGGGTACATCTTATCAGTACTTGCTAATCTTCAGAAGAATTTAAAACCAAAACGACTTATTCTGGATGTTTTACACAAAACGCCGGTGCTAGTTGGCGTGGAGGGTATTGAAGATTTTTCCACATGATTTCTATAATTGTTTTATTGGCGTCTCCTTTCTTACATTTGTAAACTTTCAAGTTAATTAGTAAAGTAAAATTAAGTTAAGAAATATTATTGTAAACAAGACAGGAATCATAAACAATACCAACCTTACATATATCTCCCATATATGAGGAATTCAGTAAGTAAATGATGTAATTAAAACATATAATAATTCGAGTTCGTTCATTATTTCAATCTTTCAATAATTACTATAACCTTGTCTGATGGACAAACCGGCCAAAATTGCCAATCATTTTAGATGCCAATACAACATAGTATTTCCGGTGTCATGCTTTGAAAAGATTTGAACTGAAACAAAGTTATTTAAGATAAAGTTCACAATTACTTATTGCCTTTTGATACAATATTTTAAAATAAATTTCAATAGATTTAATGTAAATGGACCAACTTGCTTTTATCAAAAAGGAAAGGCGGTATTCAGTATATGCAACCCGACAAAAACCAACAACACGGGACCATCTGCAAGGAGCCCAAAAGGGCACCAAACAAAAACCGGAGAGGATGCAAAGGCGAATCATGTACGGATATGCGAATTTAGGGAAAGGTACTACTCGCCACTGACGAAAAACTAAGAAGAGACATAACAAGTGCCACAATAATTAGCATTTATCAATATAGATATGCAGCCATAGGACGGTCATCAGAAAATGCTTTACTACATAATCTAAGCCGATTGTGCACAAACTTTAAAACTTTGGCTTTGTTGTTTAGAGACTTGTTCGTCTACGCATATAGAAATAGTATTTTATAAATGAAAACTTTTTTTCATAATAAATATTGTTTTGTCATACATGGGTTTTACTATCTTAATTTTCAACAAATCCTTTCAGAAGGAAAACTAAAATTGATGATTTACTTAATTACAAATTCTAGATTATGTCATTCTAACAAGAAAGTTCAAGATACAAAACTCAACTTTGCTTTAATGTAATGTTGCTTTTAAAAAACATTACGAATATAACAAATGAATGTGCTTAATTCGAACAATTTGTCATAATTTATCATAACATGCAACCTTACTGAATCTATTTAATATTTTGACATTTTCTTTGGTTAAAAGATTTACGTTTGCCACATCTATTAATGTGTGTACATGACCATCTGAGCTGCTGTCACCTTTTACTTCCAACTGTAAGTTGATACAAATTTTGTTTATTTATTTATTTATTTATTTTCTTTTTTGAGGACACTTGTTCAAATATAAATGTGTTAAATGTTCACAAAAGTTATTAAATACCTTTGCAAGTTTCGAACATACATGTATATATCTAATTACTTTTATACAATCATATGCAAATGTACATGCATTTTATGTTGATTTCTTGGAATGATGTTTTCTTTGAATGGCATATCTTAAAATTCTAAATTTAGCATACCTTTTTTACAGGGGATATTTATGTTTTATAAACGTGATTAACATATGGTTTAATGGCAATTCAGATTATTTGCATTGTACTTTTATCATGTTTATTGTATAAAAGTGATTCAAACCACATAATAAAAAAGCCTAATATTCTTTGTTCAGTTTAGGTATGCACACATTTTTTTCAATGATGCTTTTTTTTAAAATGGTCATATGGTTAAGACTATTGATGTTTGAAAGATCCATTTAGCTCTAGAAAAAATTAAACATTATTTTGAAAATGACAATCATATCTTGTCAATCACCTCATAATGATGTTACTTCAGAACCTGAAAATTTATTTATTTTCATTCATTCCTGATTCTTCGGCTTTTACTTTTGTATCAGACTCAATGTAATGAAACTATTTGGAAACATATGTTAGAAAATTGATTGGAATGAAAGATTCCGTGAAAATAACATTTTTCCGATGTATTCTAAGTTTGGAGCTCTTTTTTGTATTAATATAGGCAACTCACAATGTGTAAATACTATTTTCGCGAGATGTTTTAGTTTGGGCTTTTTTATTTGCCTTTTCCGAAAGTAGTTCAGTTAGGTGATTTGTATTTTTTGGAAAGTATAGTGTTCAGATATGACAATGACAATGTTAATGACAATGTTTCAAAGTGAAGTAAAAGAATCAATTACAAGTATATTTGTAAATTATTATGTATGATTTTATTTCTTGGGAACTTGAAATTATTTTCACTGTTCAACTACAATCTTTAGTTATTGTATTTGTATTTTTGGTAATATTTCTTGCGGCTGATATATGTGTTTAATAGAAAAGAAATTGTGTATATCCATGGAAATATATGTATTTCTAAATTGTATTTCATAATCTATTTGGCCACATCGTTTTAAGCATTAATTGTAAAGGTTTTTTTTCTTTTTTTGAATTATATCAATATTTTCAAAATTTTCAATTTTTTGCAATTAGTTGAGTGAAATGCGACTTAAAATGGTATGAGTTTTGGCGGCATTTTTATGTCATGTAAAAGGTATTTACATTTCATTTTGTGTACACTTTCCTCAAAAAGTATGATTCTTACTATTATGTGGTATTTTTGTTATCATGAATAGTATTGTTTGCATTGTCACAATACTGTTACTTATCAGAAATGTCGGAAAATGATGCATTTGATTAAGAAATATCATTTTCATATTTATAAAGAGTATAAAGAATAGAAAATAAGGTATTTTCTAAATGAGTGATGCTTTCTTAGTATGAGAACGTTTCTTAGACAAACGTGTACTGGGGGGAAAAGAGGATCGTACAAATATCGTTAGTAAAACATTTTGATCACAATATGCCGCTTACTTTTATTTTAACTATTTAATATTAAAAGCCATTGCAAAAAAAATACAATGAATACTTGTAGGCAAGAAACATATTAACTTATAATTACATATTTTACTGTAAGATTTATCTTATTCATTTATATCATCGTCGGAAAATAAAAGTGGTTGAAACAATGATATTAAATGATCGAATGTTCAAACAAATAAATCAATGATTTTCAATCTTTATTTTTTATTGGGTTGCGGTGACATTGACAAATTTCGGGGATTTATCAAATAGGTTTTTACTATTTTCTTATTTCATTGTTGTTTTTTTCCCCATATATTCGTAGTCGCTACATCAAAGGAAAGTTATATATATTGATTGTATTGCAGGAAACTTAAAAACTGTCACAATTTGACATTTACTATCCAGAAGATACTAAGTAATGATCTTTGAAGATTTTTTGATTTTTCTCTCAATGATTGGGCGATTGTTTTCGGAAATCGCAATGAACGGTCGTGAACATGTGAGTCATAAATCACCTGTATCGAAAGTTTTGTCTGAAATATATCTTTAATGTTAAAACTTATTTCGTAGCCGTTGTATTTATAAAGAAAAAAGAAAACAAAGCAATGTTTATGAAAATAATTATTTATAGCATATAATGAACATGTTTTTAATTTGTTAACTTTAAGAAATGAAAGAAAAATAATATTTACTATTCTTTGATCAATATATATTGACTTTTCTTTAATCAATACATAAATATGTTGAAAATGCCAATAGACGGACATAAGTACAGCGAAAACATGTCTTTACAAGAACATCTGAAACTTCTGTTATTAATCATTTTTACATATTTTTGTTTTATCATTTACTTCTTCTTTTAAAGTTAGCAGACAAAGTTTGACACAAACCAATTTGTATACTTTTAAAAATAATAATATACTTTAAAATGTTGATAAGTAAGATTATTGCACAGCTATTTCACGATTTGTAATAGCAAAAGAAAATTACACATTTTTTTTTGCTTTTCATTTTCATTTGTATTTGCTTTTATATATGTAAGTTTTCGGCTTTTCTTCAGTCATTTTAATTTTCGTACAAATTTAATATTATGATTTATGAAAACTTGTTGAAACCCGCAAACAACGATTTTGAGTATATGAAAAATTGCAGGATCACCAATGGAGTAAGTTCAATGAAACACTTATTCATTTACGTCTTTTTTTCTTTCTTATTGCATACAAACCAACTTTTGTTATAATAATTCTGTACTTATCTATCATTCAAAGCCTTTAAAATATCTTTGCTTGTTTGTTTAGATAATGCAACACATTGGTTTCGCTACTTAATTTTAATGTTCGATGACTAACCCAATAAAATTTAATTGATTGATGAATGGACTATTCTCACTAAATTTTAAAGCCTGTAACATGTTATACAAGTATTGATAAGAACCATTTGATCACATGTGTGTGATATACATAGGTATTTCCCAGTTGTTAAGTAACACTGATATTTGCAATGGTTTTTATGTTCCACCGGCGCTGTTTATGTCATATGGCGACTGTCCATGTTTTGGTGCGTGGTCCTTAAATTTACGATTTGCATTGCGGGCGGTGAACAATATTATTCAAATCCCGTGCTTGTATTATTTCCTATACACCATTATTTGTTATTTGGTGGTAGGTATCATATTCATAGCCTTCAGTAGAGACTGTCAAAATTGAAAACCCCGGACTTGCCACAGTGGTTCTTTCGTGAATCACGACTAAATACATTGCAAAATTTGATGCAGTTTTCATTTTGTTATATGGTATAGATATATACAATTTATAGAACTTAACAACGTATTTATAAATTGATCATACAATTTTGATTTATTTCGTCCAAAGAATTTTATTCGCATGGGTTGCCAATTATTTCTACAGCATTTTCAGATATTAATTTCTTATTTACTCTTAATAACTTAAATAGTAAAGTGAATATTCTTTTCGGTAATTTATAATATTTAAGTGTATGAAGCTATATATCTGATACAAAAATTATTGTTTGGATTTTTAAAAATAACACTGCCAAAATGCTTGTATGAAATAATTATGGTAATTAATAGCCTTAAAGCGAGTGACACATGCACAAAATTATTGCTAAACGGATAAAACCCTACTTAAAATAGCAAAATGATATTTTGTTCCGGAACATTTTATTCTGTTAATGTACATTATTCATGTGTGGTAAATAACAGAGACATTTATGTTACAACTTTGTCGGGAATCAACCATACAATAATGGAACCAACATAATTTTACTGTTGATATATTTTTTAAAAAAGTATTTCATAAGATATAGTTTTATACCCTTTAAAATAAAAAATTTAAAACTGACAATTCTAAAATTGAATTTAGCCATCATAATAATTAAGTAAGAATTCATTAAAAGAACTAATAAAGAATCTTTCCCAATTGCTATTCTTTTTCAAAAGAATGACACCATTTCATCTTTTCTCCTCTTTTTTTTATTTCTGTTAATAATTGTAGAAATATTACGGGTTGTTTACAGTTTATTAAAACGTCATGCATATAAACTATTTTAATTTATAATATATTATTTTGTATTAAAATAAATAAACCAAGTAATCTTTAGCCGCCTGGATCCAATTTACTATCACTTGTTGTACAAACATGCTAAGAAAAATAGAAATAGAAAAGTAAAAATATCTTAGTGCTATGACCAAAGCCACAAAACCAAAATGTATACATGGAAATCACACATTCTGACTTATTGAGTATTTTTGTGAAATACAATTAAAATTAAAAGGCAACATCGTTCAAGTGCAGACAAAACACTTCTGCATTTTCAACACTAAAATATTGCAATACATTATCCCGACGGACCATTCGAAACACAGAACGAAATGGCGCCTATATAACAACCGGAAAAAAACTACAGCTAAGTGATATAATCATTACAACTTCTTTAATTCCACTTTTAAAATATTTCATTGTTGTTCAAATGTTTCAGCTACTTTTTTGTAACGTATTCGTCGCTATTTTTTCTAAAGCATATCGTTTTCATCCGAAAATTTGAAGAAAATAAAGAAAATGATATTCGGATGCTGAAGTATATGTAAACCAAAAAAAAAAATAACGTTGATTCATGAATATCATTAAATATTTGATAATGATAAAAATATTGCCTTGAGTTTTCTACACATCAGGCTCGAACAAGAAAGGTTTCAACAATGCCGATGAAGCAAGTGAGGCTTTTTTAAAGACACCATTGGTTTAAAATTCCCAGAATCTATAGATATTATCAGAAGAAGTTATATGTATATAAATAACTAATAGTGTTTTTAGTATTTTTAAAAGAAAAAATGACGGTCACAATCTTATTGTTGTGAAATTATGCTGAGCAAAATAATTTCAAATGTACTTGTTTATATATTGAAAAATTCAAGACAAATACATGTATTTTCTGTCTCCTTTAATCAATTTATCTTTCATTGCACTTTTAAAGAAGTATGTGGATCTTTATAAGGTATTTTTATAGAGATAGACATATAATAACAAATTAAAAGTAGTAATATCCACTATATATTGTCATTCCCTTAATTTTAATTTGTAACAGTAACAGCAATAAAAGAGAATATATACCATTTAAATATCCATCAAATAATATCCGTTTTTAAGTTATTTTATACAAAGTTAAGTATTTGTATCATAAATTCCCAAAAAAAGTAATAGCGAGCTTGTACAAAATTGCGTATAATTTGTAACTAATCTCCAAGAGCATATCTTACAAACAAAATGACAAATTTTGAAAAATACCTCGCTTTTTATCATTATTCTTGAAACATATATCTGATTTTAAATTTGGATTGTATTTCGAAAAACGGCAAGAAATCATCAAAAAGCAATTAATGGAGTGGTCAAGCATTCAAAAACAAACATGTTTTAGGGTTTCGTTTCGATAATTAGAGCCATTAGTACTTATGCTGCATATTGTTTACACGTTCAAGTATACCATTTACAAGAGATGATTGATGTGAATAATGGAGACCCTGGTTTGGATTAGAGATTTGCAGATATATTGTACCCCCAAATGAAAACAAAGGCTTAATCTGTGTACCCGCATACAATCCCAATTCCACCTGGTCATTGCTAATGAGGTTTTTACAACAAGTTTAGTTCAAATTTAATCAGCGACCTGTAGGAACTTGAAATACCCCTCATTAACAGGTAATTAAGAATAATATGTTTCTAAATGATCATGTTAGTTAATGATATTAGAACATAGAACACTCTAAGAGCGGCACTAAACAAGAACAATCCTCGAATATAATTTTTAAAAAAAAAAGATCTTTATAGCAATATTAAACAAAAATGTCACACAAAATTTCAATCAAGATGATTTCAAAAATATTCTTTTGAAATGTACACGTTTATATGCATTGAAATGTAAATGGTTTATATGCATTGAAATGTAAATGGAATAATGTAAAAGCAAAGAAATGAATGCACAAACAAGACATACATGGCGTTTAGAAAAAATGGTGCAGAAATAATATGTCGATGGATCCGTGCAAGAAAAGGGGCATCAACTTCATACATGTAAACCAGGGCATGCTTAAGCCCAACTATTTAGACTGCCTACACCAAAGCATCATATATTTTTTGCAAATAAAAATGATTTATTTGTAACTTAAAGTGAATTGATCTATAATGTAAGAACTGTAATACAATAAATAATTCCGTTGATACTATTTGGTATCAGACGTAACTACAAAGCAGGAAAGAATCATATATGGTTATTACTGGTAAATATTAGATACATGATCCGATATTTTATAATATTTATTTAGCAAATAATAAAATGTCCTTAAACGAAACATAATTATTTTTCATATACGGTTCATATTCATACTAAATCTCAAAGAACTTTATGAGCTTTGTCCAACAATATTTCATTTTAATGTCCAATTGATAATTTGTATTGCTTTTATTAATATTTGAAATAATTATTGAATATGTGCCCATTGTAGATCAATCCGCTATAATTGTGGACAGGTCAGATTATGTTTAAATTGGCCTATTTAATGTTGAAAGACTGTTTCATACTTATATTGAAATTCTTAAGATAAATGTATCAGAAAACTGTAATTTTACAATTTATGTATCCGATATTACCATAGACATAAAAGTATGTGCCACGCGACGAATCAATTAAACTGGTACAAATTAAAGGAAATGATTATTTTCTAATAGCGGATACTTTGCTTATTTATAGAGTTATTTGACACGATCCTGCTACTTAAGAATAAGTTATCTGTCTCATACTCGCTAACAACCAACCGTTTTCTGACACGGTCGCGTGCGTTAAAAATTTACTGACCAATTTAGGAGGTATACTTTACCGGGACTACATTAATCATGCTAACAAGTGGCCAATATATAGAAAGATCGTTGTTTAAAATCTGGGTTATGACAATCGTTGGTGCCAGGAAGGGCCTGTAGGCAAAGGTATACCAAAAGTAATTGTCCATGGCGGTAAGCTTATCTGATAGGACTATGGTTATCTGATACAACTTCTAAGTTTCAAAGGACAAGTCTATACAAGTATCATTTGCTTAAAATGAATCATCAGACGTTCCAATTCAACAAGATTGGGAAGAGTATAGCATTTGGCACAGGTCGCGCTATTGAATATGTAATTAACTGGGGATATTTGTAAAGCCCTTCTGAAGGTCCTTGAAGTCACGCAAGGCTGTTCATAAAACACTTTTAGGCTTTGATTGTCAACATTTGTTATTAATGTTGTGTCAGAAATTATATTATTGATACTATTCATTGATTGTGTAACAAAATAAATCGTATGAAAATGATATACAAATGAAAACCGTTAAATAAAGAATTGAATTTACGTTTATTCTAAATCAATAAATCAAAGTTAAACATTTATTGACAGTAATGTATTTTACTGCTGTCACAAAGTCTTTTTCAACATATATATTTAACATCTAAAAGAATAAGATCAAATTTAGATAGAGTGATGAGATAGCCAATAGCGCTATATCATACATTCATATTATATTGAAATGGAAACCTAACTTGTAAAAATGACAAACATATCTACACATTTTGAAAACATACGTACCTGAAATTCCTTTCTTAGTCAATATGCTGCAATGAGGTGTAAATGAAATCTTTGCAGATTAAAGAATTAATTTGGACCCCTGCTGTTTCGGATAAATGCGTTAACTGTTTGTAGGATCAGCAAAACTAAAGGAATGATTATTTTCGCTCTTGCCGTGTATTCAAGTTTGAACATTTCCTTGATATGATGACCAAATTAAAAATAGCAAGTCCAACTTCTTGACTTTTATTGCCATATTCTACATCCACAAGTCTTTTTATTGCAAAAGCAGAGTGTGCCTAAATGATCAAAATAAAAAAGTTCTCTGAAAGTGATTTTTTCTTTTTATATATCCTTTAAATAACAATAAGTATCTTTAAAACTTCATTAAATGCCGTTTTATTGTTAAAATAACATTTCTACAACATTAAAATTTTTGGACGCTGGGCCGCCAACTTCATGCCGCCAAACCGCTGGGCCGCTGGGCCGCCAACTTCACGCCGCCAGGCCGCTGGGCCGCCAACTTCACGCCGCCAGGCCGCTAGATCGCTGGGCCGCCAACTTCAAACATCTAAGATATTTGCAAAATTACTCAATGCCAAAATTGAATAAGGTTTTGAAATACCAATATTCGATATGTATGTACAACAATCAAATAAGCAACGCTCATGCGATTATCTATCTATTCTTATAATCAAATATTTGCAAATACATCATATAGTTATATCTATTTATGTGAAATAAACAATAATTTGTTCTTTTTTATACCTTTGTTGTCTTCAACAAGCATTGACTTATTAACAACCCTTTGTCACGTCGCTTTATACAGAGGAAAACAGAAGATGTAGGAAGAATTTTAGAATGAAGAATGTATGAATGTATGTAAGAATGTCGTGAAAATATTATTATCAAATATTACAAAAAAATCGATAAATTGAGGTAAACCCAAAAACATGTTTGAAATAAACAATTATTAACGAAAACTTCGATTAAAGGTTCAATTTTAATTCTAGGGATAAAACATACGGTACAATTTAACTTAAGTCAACTTATAGGGAAAATATTAAAACTGTAATGAATTTGACAAAAGGGAGAAATACTTTATTTTATTGTAGCAAATCAAAAAGGACTGACATTTGAAAAAGAAATAAATATAATAGAGCATTGCTTTTTGTTTCTTTTTTTCATTATTTTTATCATGATCTTTTATTATTATTATTATTATTATTATTGTTGTTATTATTATTATTATTATTATTATTATTATTATTATTATTATTATTATTATTATTATTATTATTATTATTATTATTATAACAAATGATTATGTTAGTGGGCATGCCTTTATTACCGAATCGACCTGTATCTAAAATCTGTAAAAAACAACACAACAATGACTTAATATGCTTAATAACATTTTCAACAAATGATTGTTTCTTTTTTAATTAAGAATATACCTTGTTAAAAAAACACTCTTAAATATAATTATATAAATTAAGTAACAGTATATGACAATGTTTTTAAAAAAGTCTGGAAAAGGGGAGATCTTTCGCGTGCAATAAAATCAAAATAAAATATGAAAACTGCACGCTTTGTTATATTCAGTCTGTTAACGACAGATAATGAAACGTGCAAAATCTTTCACGCCCCCTAGCACCGGCTTAAGTAGCATACAGTTTTCTATACAATTAAGAGTTGTAATCAATGATCACAAAGGACCAGAAAAATATAACAACTATGCTATATTGGTATATAACACTCTGGATAATTCATGACCTTCGCACGTGTATTGAATGATATTTGCATATACACCAATAATATCCAGGCAAAGCCATTTAATGCTCTCTATAGCTAGTAATTTCTTTCATTGTTTTATTAATTGCTTTTATATGCAAATTTACGAGAGAAGCAAATAAACTAGGACCATTATTTCGTTTTTGATGTGAGATTCTCCACTTTGTTGTCTCAATTGAATGAAGGTAAAGGCCCAACGGCTAGAAACTTTAGAGACAATTTAAGGCCTGGTACTCGATCATTCATAGGGCGAAGAATTTTACGTATTAAAATAAAAAAAAATAAAAAAAGTCGAAGCATGACTATTATGTTGATGTTTTGATGTATATGTGTGGTAACTGAATATAGATACCAAATAGAGAAAGGTTTGTTGCATTAAACAATAACATTTTGTCATTTTGAATTGCTACTAGATTTGCAGCTACGGCATAAAAATGTAAGTAACAAAAACATCATAAATCAAACAATAGAAAAGTATACACGATGCGTGTTTTTCTATATACATGGTTATTCTGGAGACCAAACCACATACCGCTTTTTTACTTATAAAACTTATTTTTTTAATAATCCATTTTGATTATATTGGGATAATAAATATACTTTTATTGTGAAATAATACATGTACCATATGCACGTGATTTATTTATAATATGAAAAACACCTTTCAATGTAAAAATTGCATAGACAATACTTCTTCATGCAAATAATGAAGCATACGTATGTAAGTAAGAGACCAAACTATGTTGGACATGTTTAAGGAATCTAACAAAACATGGCATACTTATATCAGTGCTATGAACATAGAATATTGATATATATGTGGAAATTCGAGATAAGTTTACGTATATGCTTATTTTAACAATTGTGTCATATGTCTGTTTCTCACAATTGCTTTCTCGTAATAACATCATTTAGCATAAAAGGACAAAAAATAGTTCATATTAAATTTAACCGGATAAAGAGAAAGTGTTTGAAACATGAACAGAATTAAGCAAAATCAACTTGTTAACGCAGTTTGCATAGCGTAGGGATTTCAGCAAAGCATGTTTGACTTCAACTGAAGCGTGATTCATTTGTTTATTAACTATATTGATTGGGTAAAAAACACAATTTATCGAGCATCGCTCAAACCCAGGAAAGAAACACCACTCTACCAGTGTTACTCAAAGTCACTTGCAGTTGCTTCCCTTTATTGTAAAAACTACATGGTTAAAGTATTTTCATTTTTTTTGTTTATTTATTATAATATTTAACCCTCAAAATACTTTACCTTCATTAGACATTTTGTCAAAAGAGTTGCCAAATGAATTGGTCATAGTAAGTTAATTTTATCTTGTGTTTACAATATATCAAATTAATTAATTAACGACATCAAGGTTTGTCATACACTCCTGTTGGCAAACGTTGGGAAAGCGGAGTGTCCTTAATTTTGTAATGGTCTTTTTTCTAACAGTCTTTCCTGTCCTTCTTATTTGTTGAACTCAGTCATGATATTTTCCAGACTTGGCAATCGAGCAAATGTACGGCAGAGCTGCCCAACAACATAACAATCAAACACTTTGTAACAGTGCCCATTCCCACACCCAAGTTCCTGTTTTAGTTTTATTTTGTACCAGAAGTCATCTGTCATTCTGGTTTATACAGCTCTTGAAAATACGTAAATAAAATGTAAAGGTAGATTTAATTTGTTTAAATCAATTAATGCCATATGACAAAGTATACGCGATTTTCTTCAACACGCATATATGCATAGTAGGAGCAATATTATAGCTGTCAATCCTTTAGGCCTTAAATGGCACAAATGAATTAAATGATCAATATTCCAAGATCTCCAAAGTATGACCATATCTGGTGATTATCTTATTTTTAAATCAAACTATTTTTAGAATTTAATGTTACGCCGGTGCTAAGGGGCGTGGAAAGTTGCTTAAAATAAATATGGGCGTGGTAGGTACCTTGAATTAACCACTACTCCATTGACAGACTCAATCAAACCTAGGCTTCAGCATTTTAGAATTCAGTATTTACCTTTTTACTGTTTGACTTCTGAAAATACTCTTATAAAAATTACAAAAAAACAACAAACAAACTGAAATAATAGTAAAAACATTGCAAACACTAACACAGAGCCCAGAAGCTTAAAGCACCCAAATTCATCAGTGATATCTAGACTAAATAGCGAAATAAATGAAATGAGAAGTAGAAATGTTCATAACAACATATAGTTTTTGTAGAAATATTTAGCTAGTAAGTTGGCTTATTTTTTCAAGATTCAAGATTCAAGATTTTATTAAGGCACAAACATAATGTCTATTGCCATAAACAATAATGGCGTGTATACATACATATAAACATATTAACATATTAACAAATGCATAAAAGATCTAAATACGAGAAAAGTAATATTACATATATAATATCACAGTCATGAAATAAATATTAAGACTATTATGATTAATGTTTGAAATTAGTTGGAATTAGCTACCAGTTGTTTCTCTAGCTAAAGTTGCATAGTAAATAAATTGAGATAATTTCTTTATAACATTCTGTTGTGAGTTATTCATTAACATTATAAATTTGTGTACATTTGGCCAAGAGCAGTAGTATTTAGGTAAATATTCTCTTCGTAGATCAATGTAATACGGACAAGCAAGTAAAAAATGATATTCCGTTTCCACTCCATTCATATTGCATTTTAAACAAAATCGTTGATTTCTTTCAATATTTCTAAATCTTCCTTCTTCAATCATTAATTTATGAGCAGAACATCTAAAACGTGAAAGGGATATTCTATATTTATTATTTATAATACAATCAAGATACTTCTCTTTTCCAAACGTGCTTTTAATTAAACTATACGTATCAAGTTTGCTAGAATTATTAATTTCAGAAAACCATTGTTGATAATATTAAGACATAACTAGTTATCACTTTGCGACTTAAAGTTGCTTGTCTCCAGATGAGCTAAAAAATTCAAGAAAATCAACTTTAAGAAAAATGTTCTAAGGTTTTAAGAAAAGTGAAAATATGAGTAGATATACTCTAAAATTATGAAACATAAAATCAATTCATATGAATAGTTGAACTATAAAATACTGAAAAATTAATCAAAACAATTTTTATGAAAAATTGAACTAAAAATTGCTGAAATATGAAAACAACTCATATGAAATATAAAAAAAACATTTAGACAATTCATATGTATAGTTAAACAATGAAATACTTAAGCATGAAAACTATTTATATGAATTACTGAACTATTAATAGCTGAAACATAAAAAAAAACAATTTATATGAATAACTGAACTATAAATTGCTGAAACATGAAAAAAATATGAATAACTGAATAATAATTTGCTGAAACATGAAAGACATTTTTATGAATAACTGCACTATACATTGCTGAAACATGAAAACAGTTTTTATGAATAACTGAATTGCTGAAACATGAAAAAAAATCATTTAAATTGTTTAACTTTCATATACTGAACATGAAAACAATTCATATGAATAACTGAACTATAAATTGCTGAAACATGAAAACAATGCATGTAAATTGTTTAACTTTAATATAGTAAACATGAAAGCAATTCATATGCATAACTAAACTATAAAATATTGAAACATAAGAACAATTCATATGCATAGCAGAACTATAAAATGCTGCAACATTAAAACCAAACATATGATGGACTATAAAATGCTGAAAAAAATGAAAACAATACATATGCATAAACGAACTATAAAATACTGATACATGAAAGCAATTCATGAGTATAGTTAAACAATGCAATACTGAAACATGAAAACAATTTATATGAATAACTCAACTATAAATTTCTGAAATATGAAAACAATGCATATGCATTACTGAACTATAAAATGCTGAAACATGAAAACAATGCATGTAAATTGTTTATCTTTAAAATACTAAACATGAAAACAATTCAAATGAATAACTGAACTATAAAATACTGAAATATGAAAACAATTTATAAATATAGCTGAAAAATAAAATGCTGATCATTTAAACCAAACATATGATGGGCTATATATAAAATGCTGAAAATTATGAAAAAAATACATATGAATAAATGAACTGTAAAATACTGAAACATAAATACAATTCATATGTATAGTTGAACTATAAAATGCTAAATATAAAACAATGCATATGGATAACTGAACTATAAAATGCTGAAATTTGAAAACAATTCAGATGAAAAATTGAACTATAAAATGCTAAAATATGAAACAAGTCATATGAAAAATTGAACCATAAAATACTGAAACATATAATGACAGTTGCAAGCATATTTTCTTCTAGGTTAACCACCTAACCGCTGATATATAATGTGAACTGTTTGATATAATACCTACCAATATATCAAAATATATATAAGAGACTAAATAGAAGTAAATTTAACCATAGCAATTCATCAAACGCAATGTACTGGTTATTTGAAAACACAGTTCTATAAGTTCAAATTCAAATCACAATTGTCAAGTTCTTCAAATTACCTCTTTGTATTTGCTACTTTTTTCCTGGCTCTTCACACAAATATTTTCAAACAATATTTATAAAGTATGCTGATATATCAACTTAATTCAGTGAAATGAGGAAAGCGTTGACCCATTCATTGGTGGTTTGGATATAATGAATGCATACTAAAACAAAAGCTAATGTCATTTCAGTTATTCCCTTTGATGTGTTAGCGAGGTAATTTGTCGGTTGTCATAAAAAGATCATATTTTGACAGCACCGGCACCTAGTTTATAAAATTAACACCTTACTATACCTGATTTAGAGGTGGTTTTATTTGCAATGTAGCAATTGACATACGTAAATTGTTGTCACCTGGCCCTTTATGCCAATCAAAGAGCTATGCTATGATATGCGTGTGTAAAGTCCTTTACGGAAGGGAAGGGATGGTATTGTTTGCATATCTTAACAGCATTTGTCCTCGAGGTTTTAATTAGTCCATATGAACTTATAACGTCAATAAAATGATCATGGGATTAAGTAAAATAAAAAACTAAAAAAAACTTGTTCAACCGATTTTATGAAATTAAAGTACAAACTTGAATTTATAATATTGAGACTCAGTTTATTCAGTTCGGGAAAAATAGAATGAATGAGGGGATAAAGGCGTTGACATCATTTTGAAAAATGTGCCCTTAAGATCATTAAACTAGATATCTAGAGGAAAAGACACGTATGAGAAATCTATCAATCTATGTGTATATCATGACGTCGAACTTGTTCATGGAAGAGACACAAGGCAACATTTGCAATGTTGCAAATATGAAAATCGCAAAATGACATGACTACTGTTAGGATAAAAGCTTAGGAGTTTTTAGTTGTCCAATGATTTATTTGTGAAACTAATGAAAGTGGACTCGATGTGACATACTGGCGAGTAATAACGAAACCAACGATATTGAGCGTTTCTTGATACGTACCCGAACGTTGTTGCCATATTCAAATTTCTGAACTGTTTTAACATAAATTACCGCTTATTAATATGGTGTCAAGCAATCGTGGTTTAAATACTTGCTAAAACTAGAACTCTTCTCGTTCACGGTCAAGATTTCCATATTTGCCGCATTGATGTAAGGAGAGTTGTTTTTGAGATACGCCTTTGCCCTGTATAGGTTTAGTTGTACGACAAGCTAGTTACCTTTTGGCCATATAATCGTTCTTTGCTGTTCCTGTAGACGGACTATCTGCAATATGTACTTTGCGGTTTGTTTCTCTATGTTTCACCTGTACTTGGGATATATGGATATTGCGAAGTTTTCATGACTGTAAGCAGTCAGTATGTTGTTTTACATGTGCTCTGTTGGTGTCAAATGGATTGATATTCTTCTTTTGCAGCAATATCTTTTATCATCATCATGATCACTTTTGTTAGTTCGTTATTGTTATGGAATGTGTTGTTGCGTTGTGACTTATGAACTACTTTACTATCATCTTTGCGAGTTTACTATCCCTCTTATGTAACCAACTGTTTGTCTATTCGATTTATTTTAGAAATCAAGTAGTAACTCTACTTGGTCAATAAAATTGGAATTTTCGCCGCCAATCAACATAATTTAAGCATTAAGTGCAATTTTACTCAAAAGCAACATGGGTATGGGATTTAAAAAGCAATTTACACTCTTACTTATATTATTTGCTAATCTAAAGTGCAATACATTAATAGTATCAATTTCCTCATATTGAAACTTCAATTTACACGAATATTGACAGACGTGCTAGATGTTTCTTAGGACATAAGAAAGAAAATAAATATACTAGTTTAAGGATAAAAGGAGGCCACTGAGAAAACAAAACTTATGAAGTACTTAAGAACTATGTAAATGTATTTGTTTATGGTGGTATTACTTTTGACACAGCACTTACTGCAGCTATATTTTCTAGTAAGTATCCGCAACCTAAAATTTTACTCAATACCGTCATTGTTAAACAAATTTTATTCATCCGATTTGTGAATGAATTCATAACTGATAATACACCTTTACTAGAGCATCAAATATTTGATTTTAAATATTTCCTTTCAATTAAGAACTATTCATAAAACATTAATACCAACAACAATTATCTCGCTCAACTTAATTTCTTATAAAGTAACATTTTGAATGCAGTGAAAATGTTGATATTTCATCAAATATTCATTTTGTACCTTATATTGTATTTACTTAATGTTTTGAATCCAACCAAAGTAATTACATCATTTATGAAGCGGGTTTGTTCAAAATATAAACACATTATTCACTTAATCCGCTTTTCTAGAACCATATGCTTATTTTTGCTACAAACCACTTCTCGATTAAGTTAATAATCGATTTCTTTCAATAATTATATCATTTGCATAACGTCATGCTGCGCCCCCTACCAACGTGATAGAATTGCCTTAAATTAAATTGCCCGAGCGAAAGTGACGGCCTTTAGAGAGCACCGGTCGCTCCCGCGTCTTGCATTACTGAAAGCTGCATGCGCAATGAAGGTTTAATAAACTCACTTCTCATACATTCACTAATATTGATGCGAAATGTCATCTATGAATGTATTAACCTTTTGAGCTATAAATGGCTCTTCTCTATGTGCCTGTTATGATAATGGTAAAGAAAAGCGATTTAAAATACGTTAGCTTTTTTGGTTTGTAGGGCGTAATACACCCTTACAATAATTTTAGAAATTTAAATTTGAAAAACATACACAAAATAGTAGTTAATCGGTGTAAATGGTAACAGTATGAGGTTGTCAGGATTATGTTTAAAATTTCCATATATCTGACGATATTTCCATATATCTGACGATATGTGGTGATGTATCTAAACAATTTAGAGGTCATTATTTTTGAGGATCGTGCCCGAACGTATCAAATTTCACATTTTGAAATAACGTTTCAAAACAAACAAAAATGAATAAAACGTCTCATAGGAATAAATTATCTTATATTTATATGAAATGCTTGATTACTTGCATACTATGGTAAAAGTACATGCAACATACTTTTGCTATTACGTAGCAACTAAATTTAAGGTAATGCTACTGCGAACTCTTGCCTTCTTTTCAAACCTTCAGTGAAATAACTCTTTAGCAGCGGTACTTATGATTGTGTATACTGCCTTTACTCCATATATCTGGAAAATTATCTGAAAAGTATTCGTTCGTTTCTTTCAAAGCTTTTAAAAAATGCATGATATTCTCATTTAAACGAACATGTTCGATAATTTGGCATAAACAGTAACAAAAGGTGGTTACGTCCAAAGAACACATCATGATACAACTTTATAGAAATAAAACGCCAATGTTAGTGTTTGAACTTATTAAATAAGAACAATTACTTAGACAAATCAATGTTAAACAATTAAGACAAATTAGAAAAATATAAACAATAAACGGAAAACACGGGCCACCACCTTTTGAGGCTTGGTGTCCTTGCAAAGTGCGAAAGCGTGTTATAAGGGTGACATTGAAGACGAATTCCGTATTGCCTTATGTTGTGACATGTATAAAAATGAAAGGAAAAAATGTACTTTGGCAATATTATACAGACATGCAAAAGCTTGTACATTGATATCTAAAGATAAAGTCACACTAAATAATATATGTATGTTCAACGAAAAGGAATTAGAATTAAAAGCAAATTCAATATTGGCAAGAACAAAATAAAGATTATCATATCTCGCTTTTATTCTTCTACATGTGTATGATGTTGTGTGTATAGATATGTATTATGTAATAAGAGCCATAATGTCTCATATCTTGAATAAACTTTATGTTGTTTTCTTTTCTTGACATCATTTTATGACTGTAACTGGTAAACTCTTTTTGGCTTTTGTTTCTTTATATAAATACCATTGTTATTTATATATTATCATATTGTCATAACTGTCCTGTTATATATGAATATGCGTCGTTTTCCTATTCAATTATCTTCATTGTTGTCCTGTTATAGATGCATTTTGTACCGTTTTCCTATTCAGTTATTGTTATTGTTGTCCTGTTATATAAGCATTTGGTGTTGTTTTCATCTTAAATTATTTTCATTGTTGTCCTGTTATATATGCATTTGGTGTCGTTTCCTATTCAATAATTGTCATTGCTGTCCTGTTATAGATGCATTTGGCGTCGTTTTCCTATTCAATTATTGTCATTGCTGTCCTGTTATAGATGCATTTGGCGTCGTTTTCCTATTCAATTATTGTCATTGCTGTCCTGTTATAAATGCATTTGGCGTCGTTTTCCTATTCAATTATTGTCATTGATGTCCTGTTATAAATGAATTTGGCGTCGTTTTCCTATTCAATTATTGTCATTTATGTCCTGTTATATATGCATTTGGCGTCGTTTTCCTATTCAATGATTGTCATTGCAGTCCTGTTATATATTCATTTGGTGTCGTTTTCCTATTCAATTATTGTCATTGATGTCCTGTTATAGATGCATTTGGCGTCGTTTTTCTATTCAATTATTGTCATTGATTGTTATAAATGCATTTGGCGTCGTTTTCCTTTTCAATTATTGTCATTGATGTCCTGTTATAGATGCATTTGGCGTCGTTTTTCTATTAAATTATTGTCACTGATGTCCTATTATACTTATACATGCATTTGGCGTCGTTTTCCTATTCAATTATTGTCATTGCCACCCTTATAAATTCATTTGGCGTCGTTTTCCTATTCAATTATTGTCATTGATGTTCTGTTATAGATGCATTTGGCGTCGTTTTCCTATTCAATTATTGTCATTGATGTCCTGTTATAAATTAATTTGGCGTCGTTTTCTATTCAATTATTGTCATTGATGTCCTGTTATAAATGCATTTGGCGTCGTTTTTCTATTCAATTATTGTCATTGATGTCCTGTTATATATGCATTTGGCGTCGTTTTCCTATTCAATTATTGTAATTGATGTCCTGTTATATATGCATTTGGCGTCGTTTTTCTATACAATTATTGTCATTGATGTCCTGTTATATATGCATTTGGCGTCGTTTTTCTATTCAATTATTGTCATTGATGTCCTGTTATATATGCATTTGGCGTCGTTTTCCTATTCAATTATTGTCATTGATGTCCTGTTATATATGCATTTGGCGTCGTTTTCCTATTCAATTATTGTCATTGATGTCCTGTTATAAATGCATTTGGCGTCGTTTTCCTATTCAATTATTGTCATTGCCATCCTGTTATAAATTCATTTGGCGTCGTTTTCCTATTTATTTATTGTCATTGATGTCCTGTTATATATGCAATTGGCGTCTTTTTCCTATTCAATTATTGTCATTGATGTCCTGTAATATATGCATTTGGCGTCGTTTTCCTATTCAATTATTTCATTGATGTCCTGTTATAAATGAATTTGGCGTCGTTTTCCTATTCAATTATTGTCATTAATGTCCTGTTATTTATGCATTGGCGTCGTTTTTCTATTCAATTATTGTCATTGATGTCCTGTTATATATGCATTTGGCGTCGTTTTTCTATTCAATTATTGTCATTGATGTCCTGTTATATATGCATTTGGCGTCGTTTTCCTATTCAATTATTGTCATTGATGTCCTGTTATATATGCATTTGGCGTCGTTTTCCTATTCAATTATTGTCATTGATGTCCTGTTTTATATGCATTTGGCGTCGTTTTCCTATTCAATTATTGTCATTGATGTCCTGTTATATATGCATTTGGCGTCGTTTTCCTATTCAATTATTGTCATTGATGTCCTGTTATATATGCATTTGGCGTCGTTTTTCTATTCAATTATTGTCATTGATGTCCTGTTATATATGCATTTGGCGTCGTTTTTCTATTCAATTATTGTCATTGATGTCCTGTATATATGCATTTGGCGTCGTTTTCCTATTCAATTATTGTCATTGATGTCTTGTTATAAATGAATTTGGCGTCGTTTTCCTATTCAATTATTGTCATTGATGTCCTGTTATATATGCATTTGGCGTCGTTTTCCTATTCAATTATTGTCATTGATGTCCTGTTATAAATGAATTTGGCGTCGTTTTTCTATTCAATTATTGTCATTGATGTCCTGTTATATATGCATTTGGCGTCGTTTTTTCTATTCAATTATTGTCATTGATGTCCTGTTATAAATGAATTTGGCGTCGTTTTCCTATTCAATTATTGTCATTGATGTCCTGTTATAAATGAATTTGGCGTCGTTTTTCTATTCAATTATTGTCATTGATGTCCTGTTATAAATGAATTTGGCGTCGTTTTTCTATTCAATTATTGTCATTGATGTCCTGTTATATATGCATTTGGCGTCGTTTTCCTATTCAATTATTTCATTGATGTCCTGTTATAAATGAATTTGGCGTCGTTTTCCTATTCAATTATTGTCATTAATGTCCTGTTATTTATGCATATGGCGTCGTTTTTCTATTCAATTATTGTCATTGATGTCCTGTTATATATGCATTTGGCGTCGTTTTTCTATTCAATTATTGTCATTGATGTCCTGTTATATATGCATTTGGCGTCGTTTTCCTATTCATTTATTGTCATTGCTGTCCTGTTATAGATGCATTTGGCGTCGTTTTCCTATTCAATTATTGTCATTGATGTCCTGTTATAAATGAATTTGGCGTCGTTTTCCTATTCAATTATTGTCATTTGATGTCCTGTTATAAATGAATTTGGCGTCGTTTTTCTATTCAATTATTGTCATTGATGTCCTGTTATATATGCATTTGGCGTCGTTTTCCTATTCAATTATTTCATTGCTGCCCTGTGATAGATGCATTTGGTGTCGTTTTCCTATTCAATTATTTTTCATTGTTGTCCTGTTATAGATCCTTTTGGCGTCGTTTTTCTATTCAATTATTGTCATTGCTGTCCTGTTATAAACGCATTTGGCGTCGTTTTTCTATTGAATTTTTGTCATTGCTGTCCTGTTATAAATCCATTTGGCGCCGTTTTCCTATTCATTTATTGTTATTGCTGTCCTGATATAGATGCATTTGGCGTCGTTTTTCTATTCAATTATTGTCATTGATGTCCTGTTATAAATGCATTTGGCGTCGTTTTCCTATTCAATTATTGTCATTGCTGTCCTGTAATAGATGCATTTCGCGTCGTTTTCCTATACAATTATTGTCATTGCTGTCCTGTAATAGGTGCATTTGGCGTCGTTTTTCTATTCAATTATTGTCATTGATGTCCTGTTATATATGCATTTGGCGTCGTTTTCCTATTCAATTATTGTCATTGATGTCTTGTTATAAATGAATTTGGCGTCGTTTTCCTATTCAATTATTGTCATTGATGTCCTGTTATATATGCATTTGGCGTCGTTTTCCTATTCAATTATTGTCATTGATGTCCTGTTATAAATGAATTTGGCGTCGTTTTTCTATTCAATTATTGTCATTGATGTCTTGTTATATATGCATTTGGCGTCGTTTTTCTATTCAATTATTGTCATTGATGTCCTGTTATATATGCATTTGGCGTTGTTTTCCTATTCAATTATTGTCATTGATGTCTTGTTATAAATGAATTTGGCGTCGTTTTCCTATTCAATTATTGTCATTGATGTCCTGTTATATATGCATTTGGCGTCGTTTTCCTATTCAATTATTGTCATTGATGTCCTGATATATATGCATTTGGCGTCGTTTTCTTATTCAATTATTGTCATTGATGTCCTGTTATAAATGCATTAGGCGTCGTTTTCCTATTCAGTTATTGTCATTGTTGTCCCTACCTTCCTACTATTTATTTATTTATTTATTTATTGTGCATTTAAAGGCGTTTTCTTACTCAATTATTGTCATTGGCGACCCGCGTTGTTCAATGATGAGTTTTGATGTCCTGCTATACAAAATGTACGGTATATTCTGTGTGGTAGTCATATTGTCATATAATCTTTGACGTCATGTCATGTGTGCATTCGGTGCAATCCGTGGTATAAATGTTAAATGATTATCATTGATGTCATATATTTGCATTTCATACTGTATTCGTTTTCGATGATTAGCATTAATGTCAGGTAATGTATGTTTGTCATTCCGTACCCTAGTTCAATTATTATTATTCCGAGCTTAAAGTTGTTAGTGTCCATTTTGTGCGCATTCGTGTTGTATTTTTATTGATGTCCTTTTAAGTTTGCATTCCGTGTTGTATTTTGCTTTATGTCCTTTTTATGTGCGCATTCCGTGTTGTATTTTGGTTTATGTCCTTTTTATGTGCGCATTCCGTGTTGCATTTTTGTTGATATCCTTTTATTTGCAAATTCCGTATTGTATTTTGGTTTATATCCTTTTAAGTGCGCATTCCGTGTTGTATTTTTGTTGATGTCTTTTATGTGCGTATTTCGTATTGAATTTTTGGTGATGTATTTTTGTGCGCATTCCATGTAGTATTCCTGTTGATGTCCTTTTATGTGCACATTCCATGTAGTATTTCTGTTGATGTCTGATTATGTGCACATTCCATGTAGTATTTTAGTTGATGTCTGATTTTGGCACATTCCATGTAGTATTTTAGTTGATGTCTGATTATGTGCGCATTCCATGTAGTTTATTTGGTTAATGTCCTTTTATATGCGCATTCCGTGTTGTATTTTGTTGATTTCCTTTTATGTGCGCATTCCGTGTTGTATTTTTGTTGATGTCCTTTTATGTGCGATTTCCGTGTGGTATTTTTGTTGATATCCTTTTATGTCCGCATTCCGTGGTGTATTTTTGTTGATCTCTGATTATGCCCGCATTCCGTGTAGTTTATTTGGTTGATGTCCTTTTATGTGCGCGTTCCGTGTTGTTTTTTGTTGATGCCCTTTTATGTGCGCATTTCGTGTTGTATTTTGTTGATGTCCTTTTATGTGCGATGTTGATGTCTTTTTATGTGCGCATTCCGTGTTGTATTTTGGTTGATGTCTTATGTTCGCATTCCGTGTAGTATTTGTGTTGATGTCCTTTTATGTGCGCATTCCGTGTTGTATTTTTGTTGATGTCCGCTCATGTGCCCATTCCGTGTAGTTTATTTGGTTGATGCCTTGTTATATTGATTACGTGCTAACTTATGTTTTATATTTCAAGTCAAGTGATTTTCGCCACAAATATCGTTTTGCAGTTTATTTCGTTTTACGTAGGAAAAGAGCGTTATATTTTAATGATAATTGACAAATGACGGCGGATATGGACGCACGTGCTTTGAGAATTATCACGATTAGTGAGAGCTATACAATTGCAACCTTAGCATCATTTTGTGTTAAATTTATACTATTTAACATCTGAAAAATACGCAAAAAAATGTTTTTAGTAAGCCGGTCATTTAAGGGATCAATTAAATTCAAAACAAAGCATATGGTTTTTAAAAAGTTTGAAAAATATTTTATAATGTTTTACCTAATCTTCAATTTGTTAAGCTTAAACATTTAGAATTAAAGTATTCTTGTAGTACTCTTGAATACTTACTGAATATTGATATCTTTAAATTCTAATATTAACTTAAACTGAACATTCGCTCATTGCTATGTTGTTGTTGTTGTTTTTGTCTGTTGTTGTTGTTGTTGTTGTTGTTGTTTTTCTTTATATAACGTAAGTATTGTTAAACTTCACGTAAGTTTTCTTTAAAGGATTCCTGTCTTTGTTTTCATTATATTTAATTTAATATATTTGTGATCCAAAAGGGGATGGACATAATATAACAAATTTTGTAAATTAAAAAAAATATTTGTTAAAATTTCATCATATAGATAAATTTTGTTTTCATCACCAATATCTGCTCCTTACTTGATTTGATCTTATATATGATTTTATCAAACTTACAATATTTTTTCTAAAGTTTATTCGAAAAATAAACATATGTCGGCTTTTACACTTTCATCCACTAAAACCAAGGACATTTTGTGTCAGTATTATCTTTACAGACAAAAAGATCGTGTTTTTTTGTTTATTTATGTTTTACTGTCTTTTTATCTCTTTTACAATAATATTTAACTTTTAATAAACGACATCTCGCCTGTTATAACGTATGAAAACAGTCATAAATCACCAGGGCCTAACTAGACAATTGTTTTAAACTTTTAACCCAGAGCTAAGTGTCATACATATGACATGGACGTTTTATTTCACTTTAATACATTTGTAATACTAATAATGTTACTAATATTTAAAACTTTTGACGTAGTATTGCATTGTTTAAGTCCTGGGGCTACAAACTCCCTACTTTTTTTAAGAAGTCCTAAAGACATATCAAGAAGTGTGTCGAACTGTCAAGGAAGAATTGCCGAAAGCCATAGTGATTTTAAAAAATTCGATGTAATAATAATTGCAACAAAATAAACTTTTTGCAAACACTATTTTTAAATAAAAACTTTTAAAAAGAAGAAAAAATAACAAAATTGTGTAAAAAATGAACATGTTTAACGTAAAAAATGTCTCCCTCGTTTACTCGGTATCATTTTTTTCTTTTGGAATTGACGGGTGGCAGACATTGCAGTTTAAAATGTCCAAAAAAACGGAGCTGTAATCAAACTTACCAAAATCTACATTTTGACGTAAAAAAATAATCAAAATATTCCTCTTATTTAAAAAGAAAGTATTTTAGAGTAATAACTAATATGTTTGTATATCTTTTATTCAAATTACAGTTCTAAAAAGAAAACGTGCAAAAAATGCTTTAAATTTGTAAAACTACTGTTTAGTTAGAATGTAATGTATATTTAACTTATGCCATAAAAATCTTTGACTTTATTATTATGGTTTCCACCTATAGTTTATTGAGTATAGATCTAGCAAACATACAAAAGAAATAACATATTTCAGAAACAATTTCAATACTACGACGGCCAAGTGACTAACAAAATACCAACAACAATTCCAGAAATCAGTGAATGTTTTAGGATAAAAATAAGAGCTTCATTTTCTCAAAATGCCTGTTCTGAAACCCTAAACTTCTACATATAAGCCTTTTTCAATCATCTACTACACATATGCCTTTTTTCAATCGTCCAATCATTTTACAGCTTTAAACTCATTAGAGGAGGTTTGTTTAACAAATTGAGACATGTAATATTTAAACTAGGAGCAGACATAAATGATGGATGATGTATAACTGACTTTAATGATCTAAGTCAAATGTTCGTTTTTCACATAATCAATATTATACTTGATTGATTGTAGTGTTTTCACATTTGGTGTAAACAAAATGCTCTTTAAATAGTGTCATAAATTGCACATTTTGACAAAACCTTTTGACATACGTAATAAATAAATTATCCTTGTACTTAACCTTCCTCTGCATATAGGTATAAAAATGTACACTGTCAGTTTATTCTCAATGCATATATTGTATGTTTAAAACATTTCATTTTTAATGCAAGTAAAGGTCTAGTGCTTAACGTTTGTTATTAAATCAGTAATTATATATGTAAAATGAAAATGACCCTATTAGAACCCGAATGCAAGAAATCTGATACTGCAAGAACGTGTACATAATACCAGACGTAAACATTGAATGTTTTTTTTAACTTATTTAATGTTTGCAACTTTTGTTTTATACTTGTACAAAATACAAATATCATAACTTTGTTTTATTAAGAAACGGAAATTGCTTGAAACCTAACAAGTGTAAACCAATTGTTTTACAGAACTTGACACTTTTTTTGCCTTAAAATCGAAATTTGGACTTTCTAATATCGTTTGAGCACTAACTTAAACCGGTGCCAGTGGGCCTGATAGGTGTTACAATACTGCCTGTTTCTCCAAAACTGATTATTTCAAATCTTGCCTGTCATTACCAATTTCCGTTTCGTTTTCATAGCTTTTGAGAAACATCCATAATTAGAATTTGATATCAAACAGTTTATACTGTGGTATACCAATATACCAAACCAACAGATTTTATGAATTTCATAGCGTTCTATCAAACGGATAATAAAGCGAGACTTTTTTTTTTGTTACAAATTACATTCAGCGTCTGTTTGCAATAAAAAAAATAGTACCGGTGCCACGATGTCTTTATCCAACGATCAATTATCATGAAACTGCGCTTAAACGTGTGAAAATACGTTGAAAAATACGTTAGGACAAATATTCGAAAGCATTTAATTTAAAAATGTTTTGATTTAGAGATCACAAAAAGATAAGTAACATCATTTCATTCGGTTATATAATCGTTTGTCTTTGTAACAAGAGCTATAAGTGTCCAATGTAGGGACTTTGTTTCGGTGTTGTTTATATTTTTCTGGTCTTTCGGGATCTTTGATTTCACTTAAGCCGGTGCTAGGGAGCGTTGGGGTGTTGCATTTTTACATTATCTCTCATGAAAAGACTTGGCAGTCTTCAATCTGCAGTTTTTATAAAATTTTGTTGTTTTCATTGCTTCCAATGTATCAATCCTTATCTCAATTTCATAAATCAGTGCCACATGTAGTCAGGTATACATATATTTAGTATTTGAATCGTTTCTACTTCTTTTATTGTATTTAATTTCTCATTCTCTTGATTGCGACTATTGCATTATAATAATAAAAAAATCTGCAAATAGAAACTCTATATCACGTTATACTTATACGACATAAATTTCTGAATTATAATTATTATTTCAAATGTGTTCTGCGTTAGCCGGTGCTAGGGATGGGGACGGACGGTAGCTTTCGTCCAGGATAAGGTTCAATAACACCAGGTTGCAGTATTTTCAATTTTCGACCTGTTGGACTTCCATTTCTATAATTTCAATATTTAAGGTTAATCTAAAATGGACAAAACTGCGTGGAAGAGTTTGAAAGGAATATGTAAACAAAGATAAACAAGGAAGGGCGGCTTTAAATGAACGCATTCCCCCATTAAAATCCTTGGATAAAGCACCGCCGGCAAGGAGCCCAGCAGGGCACCAAAGAATAATAGGAGAGGGCACATGGGCGAAGCATGGACGCCGCGTTATTTTTAATAATTCAAAGAATGAAATCGTAGAAACTGACAAAAATCTAGAAAAAAGGGTGATCCCTCGGAAGAATTAATCACAACAAAATAACATGAAAATTGCAGAATTTTTACATGAGGGATAATGATAAGTGCAGCATCCCTCACTCACCTCAAGCATCGGCTTGGGCGGTACTTAATACTTAAAAGTGCTGGAATCAATGATCCCGAAGGACCAGAAAAATAAAACAACACTAAAGAGAGACATGTGTGTCGGGGAACCAGAAGGGCTGGCGAGAGATTGCAGCAAAATGTAGAGAACAAAAAAAACTGGGGAAATGGAATACTTAAATAAGTAAATAATGCTGTCGGATTTCTAGTGGTTTTATTTAAAGAAATGCATTTTGAGTTGGAGTGCTTTTTAAATCAATTAATAGAAAAAGAAAAAAGCAATGTTTTAAAAGGGTTAAAATACATTAAGAAATAAAGTTACAAAGGTCATGTTGAAAAAGTGCCAGTCCGTCTAGGATTTCATTAGTTCTAGAAATAACCTCAAAATATTATCATGATGCAAATACAGTTTGATAGTGCAAAAGTTACATTTATAATGCAATTGCATTAACTTTTATGAGTATAAAATGCTGTTTTATTCAAATGTTAATGGACAATTTGTTGCTGTAAACACTCTAAAACATATTTTTGGAAAGGACCTTGAATAATTAAAACTTCCATTCATGCTTTAGTGTCGACAAAATGGAAATTAAAATTGTATACCTCCCTGTCAGTCATGACTGTATGATGTCGTTTTTATACATTTTTTATACTTCGTTTATATGTATTTTGTAAATAAATGTCTCCGAAAATGTAAGAAAAAAATTCATTTAATATGACCAAAAGATATCCTTGCGCAATGACATTGTAAATTGAGAAGGAAGTTATCAAAACGAAATTGTTAAGAAGACATGTTGAGGCAATTTTGTCTGGTTTCGTGTTTGGAGTCTTTTTGATGTCAGACATTTGCCAATGCTTTATGGCGGTGAAAGGGGGTGTTGATAGAACGGGAAGGACCATAAGAACGGAAAATATTCATGTACGCTTGGGTATATTAAAAGTACTAATCTGAATTCATTTGTCTTAAATGTTAAAACAATTTTTTGCACGATTCCGAATATTTCATTGTTAAATTTGATGTTACTTTAGCCTGTGCTGGGGGGGGGGGTATGCAACGCATTGCAGCTCATGTTGAGATGAATTAAAATCAAGCATTCTATTTTTGTTATTGCATTGCTGTCTTTGTTTATTTTAAAAATCTCTAGTTTTTTTCAAAATTTTGGATTATATAGACATATTTAAAAATTATATATTTTCTTACTTAACATTAAATAACAAAAGTAAAAAAATAACCGCCCGAGTCACATATTTACCAAACATTACATTCATGTACCCGTGCCACTTTCCCGTAGCCATAAAACGGTATGGCACGGCCGCGCATTTACGATGACATTAATTTAGTGATACATGTTAAAAATTATAGCGATAAGACAAGCTAAATATTAGTTAAACGCGCGCCAATTGACTTCTTTTTTTGGGATATGATAAAAGTAATGTTATATTCGTAAAGTTTATTTGCTGAATTCATTTAACTTCTTGGATAACGAAAATATATTGTGTTCGCCACAGGCTCGTACAATATAATTTTATTCATCTCGTTCGATATATAAAGTATGGAACTTATGCTCATTCATGTCCTCTATGAAAGGGCATATTCATTGCATTTTGTTATTCAATTTGGTGTTTCTAGAAATAGAAATGAATTTAATTAAAAGTACTATACTTATGTTATATATGCTACCAACAACTATCGATCCTTTTAATTATCAAGTTTAGTTCCAGATACGAATTATGTTTCGTTTAAAATTGTTCAGCAAATCATTTCATTTGGCACCTAACGAAGCGATTGGTTTATCAAGAACGAAATAAATATGTATTTGTGCCAAATGATTAGACAGTTGTTTCGGATTGAACTATGGAAGGTTTAGAACCTTGTCATTTTGATACCAAATTATCTTGTTTTTATGAAATCATCATTTTTATTAGATAGAATTAGTTAATTATGTTATGAGAAGATCACCAATTGTGTTACATGTACGTTTCTGCGTCAAAAATGAATACATTTCAATAAGTATGTGATGCAGGTGTGTTTTGAAAAAAGTGAAATTTTGAGCACCGACACAACATACTTGTGTGTATGTATAATGTATATAATTCTGCTAAATATTAATAATTTTCGGACAAGAAGTTTGATCGTCTGTATTCAAGTTTGGTCTTATAACACATTTTGCTGTAAGCGCTAAATATTTAGGTCATATTTTGATCCGAATATAAACGGAGACTCTAGCTGTCAAACACATAACGAAGTCATCAAATACCTTAGGCATTAATAATTTATGTTCGATAATTAGTCAGTGTGCGCTTATGATATATAAAATGTCTGATCGGTCGAATGTTAACCTAATGAATTTTCTTATCACCTAATGTGTTATACAAACTTATACTTCTGATCAAATGAATGAGATATTGTCCTTCCACGACGTCCACAAGAAGTGTTCGAAAGAGGTCTCAGCGATGGAATAAAGTTATGTCATATTCATATTATAATAGATTTAGCATTTGACTGTAAAAAAACGTGTGTACGTAAAATAAGGCCTTATAATATGATACAGAAATAAATCGTACGGGCTTTTCTCTATCACCAAAAATCTTTAAAAATAATAATGAAAATAAAATGTACATGTATACAAGCAAATATCACATTTGGTACTGAATCAAACTCAACCTTATTAGGCCAAACTCAACCTTATTAGGCAAACAAAGATGTGCATATTAATGCAATGCCATTGTTCGTTTGAAAAATGGTTAAGACATAAGCTTTAGATCAATTTTGTAAAGCTCAATTGTTTCATATTATATCAAATAAATTAATATGTTGTGTTAAAAATAACTTTTAGTTAAACATATAGATACTTGAGCTATATCAAATATTGACATTTTACACGCCCGAAAGGTCAAACTCATAATATTTAAGCACGATCACTTTAGACAAGGTTTTCAAATTACTGGTTTAATAAGATATTCTATATTGGTTTGACTTTGACACCATTTTCGAAGTTGTAATGATAGCACCACTTGGCCAATATGGATACAAAATGTCTGTTAAAAAGCGGTGTAGGGGTGGTTCAGTGGAGGACCTGTAGAATGTAAATAATTGAATCTTAAGTGATTGTTATTCAATCTCTTTTACAATGTGTTTCCGTAGATAATTATATGTTTCCTTTCTCCTTATAAATTTAGCGGTAATTATAATAGAATGTGTAAGTTTTGAATAAATATATGTTCGTGTTGTTTGATTTATAGAAACAATGCAGCTTACATAAAATTAAATGTTTCTTGCAACAGAATTAAATTTTCGTTTCTCAAAATTAGTTTTGGAACTTTGTTTCTTGAAAACCAGTTCATTCCGAGGGATAAGTCATTTTTATTTGGTTTATATGCATGTTTATATTCATGTAAACTAAGTTTGAGACACGTATAGGGAACACAAAAAAAAGTAAAAAAATGTTGTGAATTGAACATTTAAGTGTTATGATAATGATGTTTCTCAAGTTTTAAAGGATTGTAGGCAACATTAGATTATTCAAGTTATATAATATAATTATATAATTATATTTTCTTCTAAATTTCGAACTTAGGCAAGCACCAATTGTGATGATATAATTTGAAAAGAAAATGTACTTCATAACTCGAAAACTGGTATATATCCATCTTAATAAAGAAACAAGTATCTTACTTATTCTTTTTACATGTTTTGAACTGGAATATGTTTTCTGTTTTAGATATATTTACAGTTGGTCGTGTAGTCTCCAGTTTAATTTTTTTTAATATCTATTTTACTTATCTATATATTTTTTTTGCTTTATTTTTTTTAACTACTTAAATAGGCAAATTGTTGATATATAATATGGATTTCTAGGGTTGGTAAAGATTATACTAAAAATGGTTAAAAGCATTTTATCCGTGACTTTTGTTTCCAGACTGCTGTGCGCATTTGAATAAAAACGACATATATCAAAACTTACATTTAAGCGTTCGATAAAAAAAATCACCAAGCCGCATTTTACAGCGTTCAGTCCCAGCATGATGTAAACAAAAAAAACGCATTGGTTACGCCTGAGTTCTTCGTCAAAAGGGGAAACACGTTTGAGACAGTTTGATTCATACGATCTTCGGTATAATTTCTCAATATCACTTTCATAAAGAGTCATATTCGGACATGCTTTAGTGTTAGCTACAGCAATAAAATTTACACGTAAATATCACTCGATGCGCTAAGTCGTACGGCATAAGAAAGACAAGTGTCAGATTCTGAGGAGGTACTTTTTATTCAAAGTGTCAATAAAAACAAACGATTTTCGTCATAGTTAACTATTCCGCTCGGTCGACAATCAACGTTAAAAACGCGAGAGTGACTGGACTAGCGCGCGTGTAATCGTAAAACCTTGTAAACTATTGCAGTATTTTTATTAAAATAACTTTAGGCGTTCGAAACAGTTTGACTTCAAATATAAAAAATAACAGAAATGCTTAGAGCCATACATCACTGCTACATCTATCAAAATAGGACTTTCATCGGTCATGCCTGAAGCAGATATTTGATTGGCTCCTGCGGAGCACGTGGTTTGGATGGGTTTTACTAATGTTGTCATTTTCACGTCGTAATTTACCTTCATTTATTTTCAGATTCATCTAGGACGAGACAAGCAATTTAAGTCTTAGGAATTGACAAGGAATAGCGATTGTTTAAGAATATCAAGAGCTATCAAAGATGATGAATACTGAGGGTGATTATACATTGTGCAATTTAGATGCGCATTCTTACGGGACGGGATACAATGTAAATACACAGGACGGTACGGGGTCTATCTACGGGTACTCTATGAATAGTCGTTCTATAGATACTGGACAACATGGATACTATAACACGGATAATAGCAACATAAATTTATCACATGGCGGTGTGGACCTGTCACTAGTAAATGGACATGTGGTTTCTCAACATCAAAATGTAAATTATAACGTGAATGGAAATAATTCTATGATGGGGAGGGGAGTTCGGGGCACGGGATATCAAGAAATAGACGGCCAATTGGCTCAGTGTTTGGACCCTTATACAGGACTTGCGGCAATTAACTGCGACTCACAAACTTCACATGGGGGCATACCACCCCATTCCCCAGGCGGCGGAAGATCGGTGTACGGGAGCCCGTGCATTGATTCTATGGGACAGTGCTCAATACCAAATGGAAGTCATACAGCCTACCTCCCTCAGATGACACCCCCCTCACCGGTGAAATCAGAGTCCCCCTCACCCCAAAGTTTACAAGCCAAGCCGTTTAGGTGGATGCAGATTAAAAGGAATCCGGGTAAACAAGGTAAGTTTTGTCATTAAAAAAACTATTTTCAAGTGATTAATAATAAGTACACATTTTAGAGTCTGATAACTTTTGTATATATCAAGAAATGTAAGAAACATAAATATATGTTTTTAAAACTGTAACGATTCAATGCAATTGCATGTGGTATCCACCATAATAAAATAAAGTAATCTTTTATATTTTTACGATTTAATTGCTTGTCAAAGTTTCAAAAGGGTGTTTAAAATGATATTTATTCTATTTCATTTGTTACTAAATGAGGGAAACTTCTTGTACTACAGAGAAGTAAGAATGGTAACCTTATAAGGAATAATTTAAAGTATATTTCACTGCTGTTAAAATATGTTAATCCCTACGCCCAAATTCAACGGACATTATTATAATTATGATTATTATTATATTTCAAAATATTATATTTCATCACAAAGAAACAAAATTGAAAATATCTTATTTACATAAAAAATAAAATACATATTATTTTAGATTATTATAGTTTCATATATAAACGTATTTAAAATATATCTTCTTTAGTTTATTACAGTTTAATATATATATAGAAATAAAGAATTATTTATTAAATGATATTCAAAAGGCAAAGCTAAAAACATAGGTGTAAATTTCAGAAAAATAAATGTATTGATGACTATTGATGAAAAATATACTGGCTATTCAAGTGCAAAAGTTTTTTTTTTAGAAAGAACTAATTATATTTTGTTTTGCTTTTTTATACATCTAAAGATAAACCACAAAAATAAAGAGATAAATTATTTTTTTTCAATTATCAATGTTTATAAATATGTTTAGTATCTTTATTTTGCTTTGATCTGTCAATGTTTTTAATTTGATAAAATAAGTAAGCATTTTTGGGCGAATGCAAAAGATAAACATTTTTATTCTATTGTTCAAAAATTGGGGACAAATTTCGTCATTATGAAGTGATTAAATTCTTAATTAAAATCGATCGGTATCAAAGAGACATCACAAATTAGAAGAAATTGCAATTACGGGGAATCTTTTACAACCATCATTATCTAGACATGTAAAATCTGCCGCTTTCTCCCTTTGAAGGTGATAGAAACGGAGGAATATACCATCTTTGTTTATTTATTAAAGAGATAAATATCTCGCAACAATACGCCAATAATGAGAGCTTTTATGAAACAAATCTGATAAGAGGAAGTGATCAGGGAAGAAAAATATGGCCTAAAACCATTGACTTTTTCCATAATAAAGATGGCCCTATCAAACAATGATTGTCGTCTTGTCAATAGGAAGATCTTCTGACAGATATAATATGTTTAATTTTATTTCTACTGATGTACCATAATGTTCATATTGTTCTTTAAAATATTCTTAGTTTTGGTTAAAATTCAGAACCTGAAGAATGGAAAAATTAAGATATAGGTTTTTTAATGAACACAAACTAAGAGAATATAATTAATTTATTGTGTTATCAATTATGTTATTTTATAACAAATATTTTTGGTTCGTTAAATGACGTATTTATTGTTCTTTTAGTCGTGTCATAAAAGTAATGTCAGAAAGAGAAAGAAAATATCAATCAGTTATTTTAAAATAGAATTTCAAATATATATTTCACAAAGATAAACTGGGATTTAAATTATCTACGATTTATTTAATGCACATATACATGCTTATGCGATGTTCAAAACTATAAATTTTAATTTAATATCTCTAGAAACATCATAATAAGAATATAAAAAAGAAATCTTAAAATTAATTCCTTGAATCTTATTTTTGTGAATGAATAAAAGTAACTTGAAAAGTAAAAAATACAGAATTATAAATGATAATGATAAATAAATAATAAAAATAAGAATCACAAATAATAATGCGTTTTTCCTTTCAATTTTACAATGATTTTAATTGTCTTTTAATAATTGTTCTTTGAATATTTCATAATATCAATTATAGTTTGTTTCATAAATTACATCTTCGTCACTTCTTAAGATATCAAAGATTGTTAACTTTACGATATTGTTATTTTTCACGTCTGAAAAGTAAAGACATTTATGTACATTAAACTTATCATCGCCCATGAATCTGACTCACGCGCACCTTTGAAAGCAAGAAAAAAAAGTTCCCTTTTCGGTCAAAACTTCCCTGTATCGCAATGCATACGGTTTGATGTCGTTCTAACGTTAACATTTGTTGAAAAAAAGGTTACTTTGCAGCTATTTCATTGTTGCATTTAACTTGACATCGCACTTTGATCTTGACGTTCAAATTTTCGACGTATTTGTTTTTCTTTTTTTCGGGTTTGTTTTGTAAGAAAATGATGTAAAACACACGGTGTAAACTATTTTAATTTTCATTCACAAATCAAATCAAATGCACAGCAAAGTTCGAGCGCGCTGGTTTCGCTTCAAACGAAAACGCGTAATTCAAACGTATCAATGTCGCTTTTCGCGTCAAAGAAAATCTCCTTATTGTTGCTAAAGTAGAAAAGACACTGTCTTAATACCCTAGTAATAGAAGACAGCATGTGGCAATCACCGATGGTAATATTTGTAAACTTGTAACAGCTAATACTGTCTATTTAACGCCGGGGACCATTCACTTCAAGTGGATTCAAGTCCAATGCATTGTTTGACACAAGTGCTTATTAGAACATGGCATATGACCGAAATAGAATCAACGGGCGGTAGTTTCGTTTTCTCTCTCTAAATTGCGAATCTTCTATGAAAATTTTGTCTTTTCGTCTTGATATTCTGCATATAGTGCATTTGTAAATGGCTAATATTTAAGAAAAGAATACAAGCTATATGGACATGCATAAAATCGTCTACATCATAAAGAAAAACTGTGTTGTTGAAGTTCAAATCAAATAAGTAAATATTTATTGATTTATTGCAGGAAATTTAAACTGAATTCTGAAAGAAGCATAAAATCTTTTAAAGATATGCGAATAAGTATATGATAATAAAAAGATAAATAATACCTTTTATTTAAAAAATAAATGAAGCAGAAATACCTCGTACACTATTTAAGATTTTGATAACTATTTGATTTTGAAAAGTTATATGAAAATTATTTATAGAATATCAATAGCAAAAAAAATATAAAGGGTGAGCAAATGACATAACATCTAGGCGTTAGATTGTAATTTTGCGTCTCCATCAGTGAGTACAGCTCTAACTTAAGCCCGTATTCATCTTTTTTATTTGTGTGGGTGCCGGATGCGATTTTCACATTACGTCAGCGTCCACCATCACGTTTTTAAACCAATTTTTTCACCATTTATGAAATCAATAAGTGTATTGTTTTAAAGAGGCAACATGTAGACATAACTAGGCCCATATTTATATGGTCATAGACACGGATATTCCCGCGTTTGTATGTTTTTCTTTGTAGAACAAACATTGTCGAGACTATGGCTCCTGTCTTTGTTTGCTGTAAGTGCATGTCAATTCGCTTATTCCTTTTGCATATTTATAGTCCTCTCGAAAAGCAAGGGATGGTACTTTAAAAAGGACCGTCGAAGTAGGCTCTCATTTAACAAAAGCTGTTGTATGCCCATTTTTAAGGTCACATGATCTTCTGCAAACATAGAACCATGTCTTTTGATATGCCGTCATCTTTGTGAAAACATGCCCGCATTAGAACAAAAGTTTCACTTTGTTTTAATAGTAATATTTAAATATATAGTTGAACATTAACAACTCCTAAATGAACATGTACATAAACGCCTAAATAAAGTGTTATTCAAAATAACCCAAAATTTGATTTTTGGAATATGCTGTTTAGTTCATATTGTTGAATTTGTATTTAAGTAAAAACTTATATGTTAATGTATGTTGCTAGAATAACAGTTTTAGATAAGAAACACATTTCCGTGCATAAAGAATATCAAAAGTGATATTAAAAACTAAAAATCCTTTCTATACGTGTATATAATAACACGTTGATGATGTTCGAAATTTATTTTGTTCTCCTTTTTTCCCGCCAGTTATTATCAAAACTCATTTGAATCCATTGATATTTTAAGCGGATAATTGATATCAAATTTGTTCCAAGTTTAAATAACTTTTTATTAATATTTTTATGTAATTTGTAAAGTTTAATTGAAATTAAGTATGTAATGTATATCATACACTTAATACAATATTTCAAGCTAAATTCGCTAAATGGCAATAAAACTTGTAAAAGTATGGTGAGGCCTTGAGGGAAAAGTCCCAATTGTCAAGTCTACTATGTGAACACGTACAACAACACATTAGTAAATGAAACATATAAGATTATTTCTGTTCTGTGGCGTTATTTAGGCTATATATGTAATAAATAAGGCCACCAAATGTGGAAAAACACCATTCAAACAACATACATACACAGGGAATTTACAAGCAAATCGCATTTAATGTTATACGGGGGTGTTGAAGTGGTAATGGCAACTCGATCTATGACATTTTTATGTCAGTGTGTATATTACCTTTTATGTATTCATGTAACTTCCTGTTAACCCTGTCTTTATTAAGTTTTGTTTTTTAAAGTCAATATCGATGTTTCGGTGGAAGATATTTTTATGCATTTATTTACTTGGCTATAAATGATTTTATGTTTAATTTTTAAACTTTTGAAAATCTTTAAAGCATTTGAGTTGCAAGGACAATGCCGTTATGATCATGGAGTAAATATGTAGTATTTTTTAGATTTGTGACTTCTAAACATACTTTAAGATCTGAACTTCATTTAAACAGCAGCTTTCACACATTCTGTCAATTAAACTCACCCTCCCACCTTTAAATGCGCTGCAAAACCTTCTAATATTGTTGACTATGGTCCTGTTCTCAGCACCAATGTCTAACAAATTTATCAGCAGTAACACTATAGTCTCGGATTAATTCCGTCTTTGTCCCGTACTGTATTGTGTACACTTCATTAGTCATGTAAAATACATCTCCTCTCTTTAAATGTCATCTAACTTCACACCATATGCTGACCTTTTCTGGTCAGATGATGATAAACGATCTCCACTGTGTGTCCACCTTTCCTCTTAAGGAACAAATAAGGGCCCTTATAATGACCAAATTACACGGGATTGATTTCCAGTTATAGACACTGATCTTGGAACGTTGTGCGCCGTATTTTGTTTGATCGCCCTGTCCTATGGTCAGTCTTTGAATCGAAATTGCGGACGAAAATTACGGAATTACGAACGGGTTATTACTGTTTCATCTTAATATTCTTCCTCTTGTATCACCCATCAGACAGACACCGCTTCGTTTATACTATGTTTGAATACATGAGATAATATTTACATTTAATATTACATTATTTATTTTTCAACAGACACATTTTAATATAATTTTGAAAAAAATATCAATGGAATAGTAGAAATTAAAACTTATTTTCTAACAGTTATATAACGCTTATTATCACTGATACTATGTAAAGAGAAATTTGCTTTTTAATATATACATGTATTATAAATATATTTATGTAAATATATTAATGTTTATAGATACACAATATTGCCTACACGTTGATTGTTTCCCAACAAAACTATATTACTTTCTATAACATGAAGTGATTAATTACAACAACATAGAGTTTTGACAAAAAGTGCGTGAAAAAAGATATGACAGTCCGGTATGGTTTTCATCCTAATAATAAAGTTAATAAGTGGTTACAACTAATTTGTAAAAGTCGTCTTAGGTTAATATTTGATACATATACGCTATTAATAACTAGTTTTGGCTATGATAGTTTGGATACAGTATTAAAAATTAGCTGATAAAGTCGTAAAAAAGAATAATTGCCGTCGGCATTTATAAGCTTAAACTTAAAACCGCTGATATTTTAAATATATCCAAAACTTTATCAATTTATTAAGAATTTGTTAAATACAATATTTATTTGTCAATTGACCTATCTAGCTTGCATTTACACCAAATATATATTTTGATTTATTACTTATTACTTACGTTGATTAATTAGGAAAGACAAAACATGTAAATAGGATTAAAGATCTAACGTTTTCAAAATAATATTTACTGATTTTTTTTGTATTTTTAAACCAAATTTGTATTTGCTTTAAAAATTATAATAATAAGTGGTTGTGTAATATATTTTTTTAATTTTTCATTTATAAAATTGTACTGTTTATTTAAACAACCAGATATTGTCATTCTTTGTAAAATAAGATTACCAAAAAAATAGAAAGCATTGATCTTGTGTTTTTAATTTATAAACAACAAGAGTTATATAGCATGATTTTCACGGAATCTAAGAGTCTTTGTACGGGATCGATCAGCTAAGAAATTGCACTTGACATCATGATAGTTTGTTTTAGAATTAGATCTTGTCTCAAAGTGGACAACAATAAATCGTTGAAATAACAATTAATTCTGACGTCCAGCTCAGGCCTTTGTAAAACATTCGATGTATTTGACCGTCACGGAGGGTGTAATGGATTTTTTACTATCAATTATTTTCTGTATACCTTTCTTTGTAAAACATATGTTTTAAAAGATATTTATACCAACATCTCTATATAAAAATGATCGAAATATTAGCATCTTAAGTGTTAAAACTGTCATTATTCGCGTATTATTTGGTGAAATATTGAAGCAAATACATCATCATGTTCACCTGAAATCACTAGTAATCTCAATTTTTTACTCGTGAGTATGACACATTCTCTTTAAGATATTTAAAACTATGCACAAAGTTCATTAAACAGAGATTTGTATATTCTTGAATATACCTTCAATAATGCACGTGCTCCCAGACAGGCCTTGTATCGCGTTAACATAGAAACTTTCGAAAATTTAAATATCATTATTATAATAATAGAATGATTTCTTCTGTTTTTCTTTAAAAAAAAATTATGTTACGCATGTAATTATTATGTCAAATTAAGAAGCAGACGCCTTCTCCTTGTTTAAAGTGTCTCATTTTGTATGCAATTCCTTCATTTCTGTAACCATTAGAAACACATATATGCACAATTTCCCAGTATGGTATTTGTCAGTAACGTTTTTGCTTTGTTAACAAGCTTAAACATTTATATTTTATTTTTGACAAAAAAAAAAGAAAATGCGAATTAGGGAAATTAGTTAATTTTCTTGATTATTCATAATCGTATCGTAAATGACATACAGCACGTCTAGTAGTGCAATATCGGTGGCATTTAACTTAATAAATATCAACATTTGGCGGACATCACTTTAAAATCTGCACTACATATAGGGTATCAAATTGTTGTTTTTTGCCACTTTCAATTTAACATCAACTCACTACATATTCATGGACGCTAAAATAGCTTAACTTTACCACAAACGTCTCAATTTTTCATGCCAGACTCTTCAAATGTTAACTGGTTTTGGTTTATTCAAACATTTTTATCAAAATATTGTTTAGTTAAAGTCTGGTTAGTTTGGAGATTTATATATCTTATTATAAAAATTTGCTGTAAATAAGTATTATTAAATTCTTGTTTAAGTAAGTATTTACAATTAAGCATTTATTTTTTACACCAATTCTGTCTGTTCAAAATATAATCTTAAAAGCAAACAAATTACAAATGGCGTATAAACGCTTTAAAGGGACACAACTTTTACTAATAAAATTCAAAAGCAAATATGTCGCTTAAACAATGGCCACACATGCTTAACGTGAATTTGTGACAGTCTATGAAATTAAAACTATGTAAAATAGCCAAACCAGCATTGTTTCCCATGCCTTATGATTTTTGTAACAATGTTCAAACAAGGTGGCTTTAACCTTTGGCGCCAAATTTTGAAGACTCCGACAAGAGTGTCAAATACAAACATCCTTGTAAAAAAGGCTACCACAATATATCTATTTTAATGATCATTACTTGGCAGACAGACATCATATAATTATAGACTTTACATATCCTAGGTATTGAAAATGTCAACAAAAACATTGAACTGCATTTATTGTTAAAAACTGAGTGATTCATATCAGCAAAAATGCTTTAATTTTTATCGGTACGACCCAAATAAGAAAAAGCTGTCGAAGAAATAAAAATTGTCTTCTTTTTATGTTTGATACATTCTGACACAACTTCGAAGTTTTGTTTAAAATATACACAATAAATCTTTGCCAATTCATTTGAGACAAAATGTTCATGGGGATTCATCGTCGTTTATGGGAGTTAGTCAGTCCCTCAATATTTCACACATCCAATATAATTCCCGAAAGATCATCCGAGAAAATAGTTCATATTAACCACATTTTCTTCCCGAAAAACAATATCGCATTTCGCTTCCTTTTAAAACAAACATATTTCTTAACAAAGCTTAACAGATATTGCTAACAAATTTCCGCCTCGGGTCGCGAGGGTTCGCGCAAGGTGACGGCGGAGACGAAAATGATAAATGGACCCCTTAATTAGTTCAATACTAGTGTCAATTTTTGCCAAAACACAAACTGAAGTATTTGAGTGATCACTTCAGAGACTTAGGGATTCTTTTTCTAACTTTCAACGATTCTGCGTTCTCTTCTTTTTATCTTTTTTGTCACCTTAAACTCAAATATTAATGGCTATGCTTGCAAAATTATGATGAATTGGTATAATTTGAGTCTAGTTTGATAGTAATTCAAAGACTGAAGAAAAGCAAAGGGTGTGTAAAGCGTCTGGGAGAAAAACTAGGAGTTCACATGTGAAGAAAGTAGCACTTTTTTGAAATGCATTATTTTCTAATAATAGTATTGAATTGTTTTCTATTAATTTAGCTTCTTTCTTTCTCTTAACCATGATGCATTGTTATGTAATATATTACTTTACCACGACTATTAGCGGCATATTACAAGGTTCTCAAAATCTTGAATTCGAAATATTGTAAATCCTACATAACTTCGTCTGAATACTGCCGTACTTGAAAAGACCAAGGCATACAATTTCTCTAAAAAAATCAAACAAATATTTCTTAAGGTTCAATTCGCCAAAAGCAATGTTGTCGACCAAGTTGACAGAACAGTATTTATATCATCTGTTGGCCATCAGAAACGTTTTAAAAAGATAAACATATTTAGACATGGCCTGAAATTAAGGAATTGTATACCATGATAATTCTACTCACATCAACTCAAATCAGAACGTAATAACAATGTTGAATGTGACATGTTCAATGTAAATAAGACTGGCTCTCGCGGGCGCTTGTTTATTTTGATGAATAAATTACTATTTCGTGTGCAAGCTCTGATGGGATCCTGAAGAATCTCTGTGAAACGGAAGCTTTCAAAAAGCTTCCAAGACTGGTTCCTGAATTTTGATAGCAGCCATTATGTCGGTGTTCCGCAAAATCGTGACTACCAGTCTCAATAATTGAAACTGTCACGGAGCTTAATGGTTTAACTCGTTTTCAGGCAGGTTATTGCGGGTTTCCTCTTTGTACTAATTATTGTTTCTTCAAAACGGTATTTACGCAGGGGCATGCTAGTGATTCTTAGATATTTAATCTATAAATCGAACAAGCTCTTAAGTAGTTCAATTAGAAACGCTGCAGAGCAAATCTCTACTACCTTCGGTGTTGTTGAGAAACTATTATTGCTTACAGTCTGAACTTACAACATTAAAACTATGATTGAAGCCATTAAATGACCATATAAGGAATAAATGCCTGTTTAGCATGCAAACTACTCATTTATCGTAGGCGATTAGGATCCATTGTCATATTGAAATATTTAAAGTGTCGTCATAAATAGCCGTTATCCGTCCGCAGACGGACGTGAATTCCCGCCAATTTTACCGGTGAAATGTTCGAAATGTTCCAGCTTTTTTCCAAATTAACCTTTCTTAAACACGCAATTCTTTCTGAACTAATTGTCGGGTTTAGACAACTGTAATTTGTCGTTTTAATATTTACAGAATACTTACTACAATCAAATAAACAAATGGTGAAAAGAGATTTATAAGTTTAATATCATTTTACAAGACTATCGACAGATTAAAAGTATTGATATAATAATGTCTATATACATACGGATTAAAACTTGATAAATTTACCTTGTATTTATATTTACATTAAATTAAATATATTTGATACTAAATAGAGATTAAGAAAACATTTTTGTAAAAGTTTCGTGTGTTTTACGGATGATAATGAATATAAAGCCATGCTGTAATATGTTGTCCTTTACTAAATTGTAACATTTAAAAAAGTTTTCATTTAAGAATTATGAAGCAGTCTTTTACAAAATATTAAGTTGTCTCAGACAGATAATGTGTATTGTTAAAGTTTATCTTTGAATACGATGTTTTATCCTAATCTTAAGGACACTGTGAATAAGAAATAAGAAAGTGTCTTTTGTAACATGCGTTGTAGAAAAGGCAATAATTGTGCCCGCTACAAATGCTATATAATTAATATTTGACATCATATACAAAGTCAAATTTTTGTCAAATCATGTTTGGTGGGCTTGTTGAAACATTGATACATATATCTGTCTATCGGTATCTTTATCAACACACACAGACCCTAGTTTATCTATGATGGATGTTTGTTAGGAGCATACTTTCAACCGTCTTGGTCACTCTAATTAAATATCTAACGGATGACCCGTACCGTTCCGTACAAGCTATCCGTCATTTAGACAGGTCTGTTAATTTAATAATCGCGCGAACATCTTAATTACTTTCTTTCTGCAATATTACCGCACTTTACTGTTGACTAATTAGATATTAATCCGCTGAAAGCCCTATCATGGTAAATTTCAACAGACATCATTAGCAGGATATATAAAATATATTTTTCGGTACCAATTTACAAAATGCACTAATTTTAGCCATACAATTATATAAGGATAGATAGAAAGTGCAATTCCTTCGATATTTTAAGTAACAGCTGTTGTATAGATGGTGCGTGTATCTTTCTCGTTTGATACTGGTTTTAATCTATCTGTGAGTTACTTTATAAGAATGGTTAGTACCTACTACCTATGTGTTATAATGTATAATTTTGGCATCTTGGCCATTGGAATACTTCAAAGTATCTTGTAAAAACACAATGTGGAATGTGAAGTACATATATGTGTCGGTATTTAACCGACTGGTCAGCTGGGTTGACATGTTGATAGCCCCCCTTGTCAAATAAATACACAGGAATTCTGAAAATATGGTGAAAATCGAAGATCAATCACTGTCGCATTCAGTACAGTGTGAATAACGGACTCCAAATGTCCTCTATACCTGCCATTACTCATCAAAAGTTTTTACATATTGACAAACAACCAGTGAATTTAACCAATGAATGGTAGATTGTAAATGGTGATTCTGAACATCGTTGCGGTCGCCGTCCATGTTTTGGAGTGCGATAAAAACAGTTGAGATACACAACGAGTATTGCGGTATGGTGAATCAACTGTAATCATGAAATGGCAAAACTTCAAGCGTCAGTGTGTATAAAAATAAATATGAAAATATATTGATTTCCCATGTCAAATGTGGCTGAAACATAGGTCTCGTTAGAAATATGGACCCGTTTTCATTAATGCCAAACGCCTTAAAATTAAGAAATACACATGTCAAATATACGCCGGGGTCCAATTTATTTCCGTTACAATAATTTTAAAACAAATGCAATTTAATCTTTTCATGAAAATGATGAAATACCCAGACAATAAAAATTGGATGACTACACATACATCGATAAAGGATGCAGAACTTACTGCCAAAATAACAGTGAGCAGTGAACAGTGAGAAACTTTTACGTTTTTTCCAGTTTTCATAATGAGTTTTTTACCAAGTTTGTACTGTGACGTTAGTTCCTCAAAGCACTAGGAATGACGTCAAATTGACGTCGAAATGACACGATTTACATTTAGTTCTTTAACTTCTTTAACATAGGCAGACGTACCTGGTACTGACGTATCTATGCGAAAAATTAACAAAATGGATCTTTTCTTTCTTAGCGAACGATTCAATGCATTTTGTTCTTTGCATATATACTTTCGCCAAATTTTTGCCTTAAGGCGTAATTTAGCGTTCGTTATTACGTTATTACGTTATTAACGTCATAATTGCTCAACATTTGACATTATCGCGGTTATAATAAAACTGTCCCGATTATCAACATATAATTATTATTATTATAGATATAAATATTGGAGTATATATTGTTTACTTCTTTGTTTCTTACAAGCTTTTGTCATAATATCAATATCATTAACGTTCATTATGCTTATTATGTTTTACGTTTATCCTTTTAACAATACCTACATACCATGTATATGTGAAAACGATTTTGTAATATTTATAATAATCAGCAGCATCATCAACATATCAATTTGTTTTTATAAAAAGAGATTTTACTATTTATGAAATTATAACTATTTCAATATCAGCATTTATTATTATTATTATTTTTATTATAATTAGAAAAATTCAACAAGCGTTGCTTAGTAACGCTCAATTTTATTTTTTGCTTCAAACGGATTTTACAAATCTAAATACCAAAAAAAAAATACTTAGAATTAAACAATGAAATTAATTTCACATTTTCAGTAGCTCGTGCTAATAGTAATTAAAGCCATGGACATGTTTTATTAAACAAACCAAAAAAATGTCATCTAAAATGCCTGAACGAGCCAGACGCGAGTTCTGACTCCGGATAAAAGTATAAATGTCATATCTTATGCCTACTCAACACTTTAACTTTAGTTGCCTGCGCTCACTGTCCTACGTGTTTCTGTCTAAAATTTAATTTACCGTCTAAATTTGTTCATAATTTAAAATTTTCACGAAGATTTAGGGCAGAAAACTTTGAAAAAATCGAATTTATAACCATACTTTTGAAGAAGATTTATAGCTATATTATTTCTGATATAGACAATGTTTACATGTTCTCAAAAAAAGTCGCTCCTGTGTGGTTGTCATAAAGTAATCAAAAATATATTTGTACAGATAAAAAATATGATAAAACTTTATTCATAAAATTCGCGGTGTAGAGATGAAGGAATAGTTTTATTGCTACTCATAAGGAACACTTTGATAAAACTTGTCATATTTGCAAAGAAAAGCCGGTGGTGTTGACAACCGAAATTGACAACTGAAAATAATAAACATATCAAATATGATGTTTTCTTTTGTTAAGTTTTTATTTTCATTCCCTATTCATATAACATGAAGTCCGGAATTTATATGTTGATCAAAAGGATTAAAAACATTAAAAAAATAATTTAATGGTACATAAATCATAATGACCAAGTTAAATAAACTATCAAATTTGCCGAAATGCAGTCTTTATTCTTTAATATTTTTCATGGCCAAAACAAAGGCATCTAACTGCCTCGTCTGACGTGTTAAAAATAATGACCAAGTTAAATAAACTATCAAATTTGCCGAAATGCAGTCTTTATTCTTTAATATTTTTCATGGCCAAAACAAAGGCATCTAACTGCCTCGTCTGACGTGTTAAAATCCTATCTTGAAATAAATGAAAATGAAGAATAAAACAGGCCAGAGATGACCTCTTTGATTTATCCCATTTTTGCAGTCTAACTTGGGAATAACTAATATTATACATTAAAGAAATGTGACTAAAATTAAGCTAAAACAATATATTTTAGTGGTAAAATCTATATGCATTCCGTATCGATCATAAATATAGGTTAACTAATTTGCAATATTCATAATACCATTGAAACTATTTATTCACTCCACATTATACGTCAAAACAAACATGCATGAATCTAAGTGTGTTTGATTACCGTAAGAGTTTGTTCAGCATACAAACAGTTTATTAAGCATGTAAGGCCCAAATCCTTTCCATGAATGTCTATTTAAATAAAGACGTTTGTATTTGTACCACTTTGATTTATCGCCAGCATTTGATAAAATTTGCAGCAAATTTACTTGAATTCGAAATGGCTGAATTTTATGGAACATCTTATCTTTATAAAAAAATCGGAAACAAAAAGATGCTTGTGCAATAATAGCATTTCATTTGAAGTCGACTTAAATCAATAACAGTATCTTTTTTCTTATCTCGTGATAAAATAAATTAACAATCAATTTTTCATTTACCAAGCACCTGAATCAATATAGAAAATATTTCTTTAACAAGACAGTCACGTGATGTTCACGTGGCATTGATATTCTTGCACGTGTATGTTCTTGGAATAATATTCCAACAAATGTTTACAGTTTCGGTCCCGATATTGAAGCTGTGCATTCAGGAGCATAATTACATGCTAGAAATGGCCCCAGGGGACGCAAGGTCCCAACTAATTATGGCAATACTAGTATTTTTCTCAGCTTGGTAAATTAATGATAGTGATATGACATTTCATACATCACTTAAATCGATGCTTCGTTTTTAGGGGAAAATGTAAGAATAACTAGTTGTTCTGTAAAAATAAAACATACTGACATGTTGCTAATGTTATAGTGATGAGTGCCCGCCATAGCCATCTTTTCACCGTATGCTATGCCAGTAATATCTACAATGTGTAGAAACAAATAAAAAGTAAATTGAAATCTGGAAACTAAGTGATCTCACGGAAGAATTAATCACAACAAAATTGCCTGAAAATTGCAGACTCGGTTTGATTGAGTCTGTACATGAGGGAAAACATCCCTCACGCACTCTACCACCGGCTTTAGCGGTACTCAATTCTTAAAACTTAATAGTGCTGGCATCAATGATCCCGAAGAACCAGAAAAATATAACAACACTGAAGTGAAGTATTGGTTCGCTTCTTTTCTTATATGGACTTATCTATCTTTCAATGCGGACAAAACCGTGAAATCAAAAGAAACTGCTGACTGAATAGCGGACAGTGCAGAACATGGTCCGGCTAAATGTTAATTTTCAATATTTTGGAAATAGGGAATGAGACTGTAATTATTTAAATCGTCAATTAGGTGTCATGTTCAGAATAAATGTAAGCAGTCTGCAAGACATTTCAAAATATATGCTTACTCATTGTTTACTTTATTTTTAAATACCTAATTTGCATCTTTAATCTTTAGTGTTATAATTAACCTTGTAAGCGGTTGTAAAGTTATTTTAAATTAATTTGAATATTCATCATTTCTCAATATGGTCATATGCCACAGAGACGCAGTTTTTTTTCTAATTTATTTCCCAGACATAACTTTATTACTTTATAATAAAAGTATAAATCTTTTGTGTAACTCCGCTTATATATGTTTTGTCTTTTGTCCGGCATACTTGCAGAAACAAAGGTTTGTCATTGCTGGAATTTAACTGACACAATAATGAAACTGGTCCTTCCACTTTGGCAATATTGACACGTAATTTAAAGCAAATACCACTTTTGATTTATAGCACATAAGGGACACAATTTTATCGTCTCACGCACTATTCCCAAAGCTGGAACAATCGCTTTCTCCATTCATCATTGGATGTCACTCTGAAACGTTTAAAATTGGCAAAAATAATGAATCAAAACAGAGCAAAACGGTAAGCACAGAATAGAGGATGAAATTAAAGTACAGATTTTGAATGCAACGTTAAAACAATAACTGATCTTTTCACACAGTTTCCTTCTAGCTATATCAAACAACGGGAATATGTCAATCACATTATTTTCCTGCCTCAATTTTGAATGCCGTATTGGAGAGTACGTTCCCATTAAAACAATATATGATTTTATATTGTCATATAAGTGTCTATCAGCCTCATCAAAATTTCGTATGACTCAACCGCTAAGTATTTCAGATTGTTGTGTATAAATTTATTTAAAAAATATAAGTGAATCAATAGGTATGACATTGACTTTTTCTGGCTTCATTTCTTCACATTTTATTGAACAATTGTGATGCATGTCTTTGCTTTGTAACCAAATGTATGTCAATAAGTGTATAAGCGAAAGGTTTTTAGTAATCATCTCAACTAAACAAAAGCATTATTTTTAGACAATGTCAGCATTACATATTTTAAAACATGAACTTCCCTAGAATAAATTTTCATGGTCTACCTTGTTACATGTAAATACTAATTTTACAAGTGAAAGACTCAATTCAAAGAAAAAATTGTTGTTCAAAAACACCTGTTGGTGAATTAACTGAACTCGAGTGACTTGCAAATGGATGTTTTGACATGACGTATTTTTAACTGTTAATATCATTCCCATTTAGAAAGTGAGAAAATAAATCTGCCTCAGCTGCTGCTTTCTGTACATTGCCTATTTGGACAACAGAGGGCAAAAAAAGGACCATACCATGCAATTTAAAAACGTCATCCCCGATGATATTAACGAAATTTTTTATGTATGTTACAATATAACTTATATGATTATGACAATAAAAAACAAATATGAAAAAACATTATGCAGCTGCATTGTCTGCTGTGTTATCAGAAAACCTTTTTGTAAAAACCTAAACAAAAAACTAAACTGAAAAATTTTTAAATTCCCAAACAATGTTTGAAAATATCACTGTAACATTTATTTTCTAACTTTAAAAAAAAGGTATTGCCTAAATATGAGCATCTTAATTTAATTTGAATAATTCCATTTGCTTTGCAAATTATTTATCAGAAACCGTTTTATATATACAATCGATTTAAAATACTTCGTTTCATTATTTTTATATTTCGTATAATGTTATGGTATAATGGGACCATCGAATTTTTATTTCATTGTAAATAAAAAAAACTATATTTAAATAACATTTTATTTTAAATTTCAAAATACCAAGGACTAGCTATACCTGGTACTTCCATTGGATACTTACATACTGTACGTTGCTTTTCAAAGTACTAACTTCTAAGTAGGTATTTAACCGTTTTGACTTTGATGTTATTCGATAACTCGTTTTACTGAGTTCATTCAAGAGCGTTGTAACAGTAATTAGATTATTATTCTTATATGGCTTAGTTTTCATATCACATATTCAAAAAGTCATCACTTGTACCAGATTATGGAACAAATCATGATAGTATGATGAATTGGGGGAAGCAGCAGCGTACGAAAGCTGTTGCTTGGTACTTTTAGGGTTTTGCCCGGGGATTAATTAGGCAATGATAACACAGAAGGTAAACCAGCACGTGAGAAAAACAGTAAACTAGTAAAAGTTGTCAAAAAATCGTAAAGCTGTTGTTTGTAAATTATCATGTTTTTGTTATAAAATGATTAAGAAACATATGTGGTAGTATATATATCATCAAAGCTGTGTGTTGAAAAGTCAGGCGAGCTGACGGTCAAAATAATTTACGGCGTAATTATCAGAATCTGTTACAAAGGTGTAATTAGAGGATCTTGCCCTAACTTTTTGTCATAGTTTAAATACAGTTAAATTATGTTACATTTGATTCTAGTCTTTTGCTTATGTCAATAATTTTAGAGTTAGGTGGTAACAAATAATCTGAAGGGCAACGATACTTTAATTATCTATAGAGAGATTTAGTTAAACTTAATATCAAAATATAGCTTCTATTATTGGATTGAATCAATTATGTTGATTATAAGTGTCATGATTAAGAATTTGGTGTTACACTGTAAAGTAATGAAACAAACTTAGAACTAGCAATTCTCTATAATTATTATATTTTACTTCTGATCCCGTGATCTATTCATGCTCAAACATGTCACAAGCAAAACAACTTGAAAACACGAAAGAACATCTACCAATTATATTAAGATCAATCACACGTCATTCTACTTTTTCCTGTATCAAGCTATGCAAAATTACGTCTCTTTTCATAGTTTGTTGTGTTTACTGAACAAGCTTTCATCTTCCTTCTTTATTTGAATATAAATGAACACGCTATTGTACCTTGGTGTTTCATAACTTCCTTTCAAGCTAGAATTATGTTAAGAAAATTCTACGGAAACATGGCAATCTTTAACAAAAAGCCGTTCATTCACATTTTACAAAAGGTTACTTGAATTGTAAGAATTCAATTAAGATATCATAACTAAAGCGATGCATAAAAATTGGTTCTTGCCTCACTTAACTATAATCAAGCGTTTTAATATTTTTATGGATACAATGTGTAATTAATTCTTTGGAACGAAATGTATATTTTGCCATGTCATTGGTTTATACAGAGTTTAATTCAATAAGATTTTGTTTGAAGCCATAAGCTAATAAAATGTCTGTTCTAACGCGTTATTCACTCGGCCAAGGCAACTTTTTGTTTTGTCAAATTTAAAAAATAGTTATAATTGTAAAAAACATTATTTTCTTTAGCAGCTTTAACTTGCCATGTCTTTGTAACAACACAATCAATATTTTGTTACGTTTAAAACAATGATAATTGTGTTAAGGTATGCAGCTTTTCTTTGACCTATATTTTATGAACTTATATTATTCAGTACGATAAATTGTTAAATAAAGGACTAAGGTTATCCAACAGCATGATGCATTAAAATCAATCAATCTAGATATGTTTTTTATACACATCAACTTTATTATTTCTTTAATTCCAAGAAAAAAAATCTATGTCTAATAAAAGCATATAGTTAATCTAACATTATAGGCGTCGATTTTTCTTTTATATTTTTTTTAATATCAGTAATAGCGATTTACAGCCTGGAACCATTGTTTTATAATCTGCTAAAAACAATGACCAAATTGATTTAGTGACAATAAATATGTAATGATTTCTAGACCAGTTTCAATCTGAAACATTTAACTCACCTTGCAGCAGGCCCATTAAAGGCTACAAATGCTGTTTTCATTGCTTGTGTTCCCGCCGCGGCTCTCTGTGGATCTCCGTTGTGACATTCATGCCAGTGAAAGTACTCTAGCAATCTATAAGCCGATGGCAAAAGCAATATGCAAGAGTCCAATCAATCAATCGCTAAAACAAGTCTGTCATGCTTATCCTGTCTCTTCTCATAATTAAACGCAATATTGGATTCGAATGCAAAGTAAACAACGAATTACCATCGCAAAGACGGAACTGTTTGTCCAGTACTAGCACTGATACATCATTTTTACCTGTCATACAGGATGGAAAAATGTATTGCATAGAGAATATATACTATTCTTAATCAAAAGAATTTTTTGGTGTCGTGTTATATCACTTTTCCTAAGCTAAAAAGCGTACTGATAAAATAGATAAAGTTACCTGGAAAGTGTAAAAGAAGAAAGTTTCAAAGCCAAATAGAAATGATTTTTTAAAGTTATTTTAAGAAGAAATCCAATGTGTTTTTTTATATCAAAATTGTAGTATTTAAATTCTAGAATTCCAGTTTCTTTTAAACATTTGCATATATACCTACACGTCCATGTAAGAGAAAGATGTAAATGTAGAATAATAATTTGTTTTTCTATTTCACATAAAAATGGAATATCCCGAGAACAGACACTGAGCGTATTCGTTTCAAATTGCTATTTCTATACATATTTGCATATTCGAATCGTCTCCTGATGAAAAACAAACTCTGCTATCAGACATAATTTGTCGCGAAGTAAGCATAATTAGGAAATCAGTTGATTTTTTTACATATGACGCGGCATACTTTTGTTAAAACCTTTGTGTTCTAAAGTATATCAACGCCGCACCAGGACCGTATCAGACAGCGACTCGCGTATAATTAAATTCTCTATTTCATGCATATTTACATACGAACTTTTTTCTAGGAATTATGATACAAATTATACCTATGTTTAGCGTATTTTATCCGATATGATACCCTCTCAATCACTATACAGACGCATCAGTTGACGCAAGAAATGCAGATAAATATTGTGTCCTTTTTCTACACTTATTGTGCTAATAGACAGACATGTAGGTTTCTGTCCATATGTGCAATACAAAGAAGGCAAAGAGAACATTTAGAAATATGAAAAAGACAGCCACATTTACAATCATGTACTATTAAAACTTATTTATTAAGGGTGTACATAAAAATTAGTATTGTCTAACCTTACTTAAAATCATCTCCATCCTCTGAAAGGTTTTATTCACTTTTTATAAAGAAACCTATTATGTGAAAGCAATAATGATTTTTTTTAAATTAATAATCAAAGAGTCATTTGAATATCTTCAAGAAAAAATGTTTACTCAATCATTGTTTTAGGAAAAAATCTAACTACTAATAAAACAAATAATATATTTTTTCAGTAAAAAGTGAAGTCGCAAAACACGTGAAATAATTGTTTGCAACTATGGCACAAAATAGAAGTTAAGAATTTAATACAGTTATAATTATAAACATACTTAAAAACTTTTTTCTTTGACATAGAATTTTGCTTTTTATGAAAGAAGTTAATATTTTTGTTGTATGAATATTTTTTGCAACAAATAGTTTACCACTCTTATTATTATTTTGACATTATTTTTTATAAAAATATTAATTACGAAAAATTACCATCTATAATCAGAATAAGTATTTTCAGGGGAAGAAGTAGAATTGTCCAAAAGCCAGAACGTAGGCAATTTAGATGTATTTTTCCGAACATCATTGTTTTTGCTGCTCATTTTTCATCTTCGAATGATTAGGCTTTTACTTAATAGTATTAGACCTTTATTCTTAAAAGACGCAAAGTTCCCGAAATTGCTGACGACGCTCTATTAATCTTTCCGCTTAATTTAATTCCTTTTTCCCATTTTCACATGTTTTGGTCCTGTTGCCGACAGACCAAGGTGCTAGAGTGATTGATGCTCGCCGTGCTAACAAGATCATTTTGGCTAGCAAGACGGAAGAAAAATGTCTAAGAGTGGATATTTCGCTAACAAACACTGTCTTTGACTTTAAAGGTCTTCCTGTTTTGCCTCTAGTACTTTAGAGGCTATGCTTACTGTCTAAAGAAAACGATTTAGTTCCAATTTATTTTTGCAACACAAAAAAATGTGTTTCTGTCTGAAAATAAGGTGAAAAACAAAAATTTTGTAGAAACTTTTTTTTTCGCAAAAAGAATTTCTTTTATTTTCAGTATAAACGGCTTTTTTTTCTTGTTCTTGTTATTTTTGTTGTGTATTTTACTAAATTATGATGAAACTGTATGATATTTAACTGAATTAATCTTAGAAAAAAAATATTTTACTGACCACAATATTATTTCTGTAGTAAGTTTCTTTCTCCTTCTTGTATTTATTTATATGAAAATTTATCATATCATATAATTTTCCAAATAAATAAGATATTGTTAAAGTCACATGTAACATTACATATTAAGAAATAAAAATAGGTAAATAATACTGCCCTTTGTGTGCTTTACACTTTTAAAAAAAATCAACAGCATATTGCAAGAAGCCTAAATCGCATTCCAAAAAAAAAAAGATTTAATCAAGACACAGGCTAAACTTAATTAAAAGTACAAAATAAAATTTTGAAGCACACTAGAACAGCTTGTACTTTAATCAACATTCTAACCATTGACAATGCATTATAATAATGTTTTCACATTAGGCATATTTTCACATGTACTTGACAGTGGTAATGAATTGCGTTTTTGCCTTATCAAGAATAACTTTATGTTAAAGGTCTGAAAAAATATTTTAATTTGATTGAGAATAAAATTGAATCGGCCTTTGTTAAGATATGTAATTATACTTGTATTGTAATCTCTGATTTTTTAAAGTAAAGCAAGAAATTGAAATAGTAAAATCTCTTTATCTTAGATACATTTTAACAAGTGTTCATGTTCTTTGACCCTTTCGAATATGTCAGCCAAAAAAGTGACATCTTTCACAACTAAAACCTTTAATTTAAGTAGATACATTATTTCAATATTGAGTATATGGTATTTAGAAAAAAAATGAATGTTAAAAATAAATGCAATAACAAGTTGTTTTTTATATATAAGATGATTAAAAATCTTTATATATGAAAACATCGTGTTTACACGAAGCATATGTTCATTTGCATAATACTTTAAAATTGCTTTCGTAATCATAATGACGATTTCTAAAGCATTCGAAAACAATACGATAAAATTATACACTTATATCATTAATTATAACAACCGCTGTTTGATGTTACTTTCTCGCATAAATCTGTAATGATGAATTGAATAAACCTGTCAATTTCCAAGTCGCCAAGCATATAATCTAGACTTCACTTCAATAGATGTGACGAACAAAATTTACATTTTATGACATCACCTTTACCAAAGTATGCATATATTGTAATTTTAGCAAAGTCACACACATAATGAGTTACGATATTTTTTAAATCAAAGGTATAACGTTTCGAGAGCGAAGCATAATTTGTTAAATAATATATAGTATGGACAAATTATTGCATAAATAGTCTCGTATGAAAAAAGTTGCAATATGTTATTTTTGACATTTAGAAAAGTAGAAAAATATGAATATTTATTCAAGTGATTACCTACAAATCATTTGTTTTAGTGAATAAACCTTATCATTATTACGTCTGTCAACTGTATTTTTTATGATTAGTTTGACAGTTTTCACACAGTCCTTTTTTGTTGTACTATGGATCTTTAAAGAAGTTAATCAACACACTTTGCACTGATCATGATTTGTCCGGTCTGCGAGTATGTTTGATATTTATTTTTGTGAATAATTGAAGTATACAATAAAATATAAAATTGTTGTTTGCCATGTATTATAAGATGAAGATGAAAAAGAATGGGTTTCTCTTGATCTTAAATTGATATTACAATAGCCCAAGCGGTGGCAAATGTTTCCTTGTCCTTTTTTCGGAAAAAGACAGAAATATTTTCATACATTTTTTATCTTAGGATGTCAGGGCAAAAGAAGATTTGAATTTTTATCTAACTTCTCTAATGGTTTCTAGTTTTTATATAACGTTTTATACGGTGTGCTATAAGAAACGCAAAAATAAAACAAACCGAATCAAATAACGGTCCAATAACTGTCATTTCAATTGGTGTTTTTACTTTCTGCTTCTCAGTAAAAAGTTTCCATCAAAAACAAAGTGTCACTTTAATTGTGACACTATTTGTAACAAAATTTAAATTACAAAAATTAGAACTCCACTTTTTATCATTTATAAACATACAAAGTAGTTTATTAATTTGCCTTTTTTACGCAACTGATTCACCATAAAGCATCCGGAAAACTTCTTTCATTTTCTGTACTATAAACAAAAAATGCCCTCCTACAATTATTAATACACGTTGAAATGTCAGTTCAACCACATAAAATTTGTGACATGCAGACTTCGAAATTTGGGGGACTTGTATTTTTGAATTATAATTGCCAATGTAGTAAAGAAATAGCGGCAAATGGTGGGTAATGAATGTCAGACCATGAAATGGCAAAAATAGGAGGCCCTCTAAAAGTAAAAGTTAACTTTAACGACAATAGACTAGGTGACTCGATATTTATGTACGACAAGTAATGTTAATTAGTGTCCTTTGGGTGGGCCAACGTATTGTAAGTGTCAATGTTTGTGTAGTAGTTACTATCGCAACGTAAGGCATACAACGTTTTACCGCATTATGTAAACCGATCATTGGCGTGTTGCAGTTCTAGGTCGCCATGCCAATAGAGTAAAACATAATCATAAAACATCATCTGCATGCATGTCATGTGTGCCGAGACAGTTTTTAATTTTATGAGGTATTCACAATCTTTACATATATAAAATAAGCATGATAGAAATACAAAAAGGGCGGAACAATGCTTTCAATAAAATCGTACTATAACGTGTTTTGTATTTGTTTTGAAAATGGTTTTACAACTCTGAATACTTTGAACGCGGAAATAACAAATTTTACAGAAAAATTGAATTGCAGTAGATCCTTTTTGAATAATATATTACCAGACTAAACATAAAAATTTGAATTACTGAACATATGGAATAACTAGTAGCTCTGCTTTTGTATGTTTACGTTTACAAAACGATCTATGGTAATCATCTAAAATCATTATTTTTCTATCATATTATTCATAAGAAAAAAATCAAGCTTTAAAATTAATCTAAAAATAATGTAATGTGAAATAAAACATAATAAACATAAAATTTAATTCTATTAAGTTCAAGAAACATCATAAGCATTGATGTGGTTCCAACATAATTCATGTTAAACATTCTAAAACATCGCTCTAGGATAGTGAAAACAAAAGTAAAAATTGAAAAACTAAAAACTCGGTTTGATTAATATAATTCTGTTCAGGACAGAAATTTAAAGGTGCGATATCCCTCAGGCCACCTAGCTGGCTAGCACCGATTGAAATTATGAACATCAATGGTATAAAAATATGTTAACAGGTTGTATTTACAGGTTAGATGTTGTAACTATGTGAAATTCTATATCCCAATATCTAATTGTGTTTATATTTACAGGTATTATGTTGTTTTGATTGAAATTATTTTGTCAACATGTGTTTGACAACACAACAAAACGATTGATGTTGTAATTAAAAAATAACATTGTTAGTTGAACACAAAAGCACAAATCATTGTTATAAAATGTTTTCGTATCTCTTTTCAGCAACGGCTCCACCAATCACAAAAGCCGGCGATTATGGTTACCCAACTGCTCAGACAGCACAGACAGCCGGAGGTGCAGGATCGAATATGGGTCGGACAAACTTCACAAACAAACAACTTACTGAATTGGAAAAAGAGTTTCATTTTAATAAATATCTTACCAGGGCTAGAAGGATCGAGATAGCGGCTTCACTGGGATTGAACGAGACACAAGTTAAAATATGGTTCCAAAATCGCAGAATGAAACAGAAAAAAAGAATGAGAGAAGCCCAATTTAGCTCTGCCAATAGAGAAAATTGCCAAATAGGACTAGAATCAATGGGCGTCAATTCAATAGCTATGTGTCATGATACTAGATAGACAATGGTAAACAAATTGACCCTCATATAATACAATGAGCGTTCATTCCCGGTTGGAATGGTATGTTCTGTGAAAGTCCTAACAATAAAAAGCATAATCGTTTCAAAGAATTCCTACACTCTTAATATTGGAGTTATTTTTGGAGTGTCTATTGTCATGAACCCGAAATTATGTCCGCCATATTGTTTCTGTCTAGTCATACATAAACACGTGACTTCCTTTTAAGTTGTCACGTGGTGTTTATTTTTAAGAAAGGCATCAAACATAGTCAGTTGTATCTTGTCAGAATTTTCGTCGGTAAAAAAAATTGTGCAATATGATGTTGTTTGAGAAATTCCGAACAGATCAATGTGAAGTGTAACAATGTTTAAAAGTGCTCACGAGTATATGTGTTAAACCTAGAACTAGTCTTGTAGAAAAGGAACTAAGTTGTATGTCTGCAATTTAGCACTCAACCGAGCTCAAGTGATGATGTTGTAGAAATTTGGTCAATTGTACGTTAAATTGTGCAGTACAAAAACGGAACATTTTCATTGCTTTGGTGTGACATTGCGATATAATACGTGTAAATTTACTAATATGCATAATATATAATTCCTTATTTCCATTTTGTTTCTTTAATTTGTTCACGAATTGTTGGTATTTTTTTCTGCTTATTTTTATAATGGAATAAAATATATGTAAATGTTGTTTATTTGTCTGAAATATGTTTGGTCTCCTGATGACCTCATTTGTTTTCTGTCATTGAATCATGTGAGTTGTAAAGGGTTTATAACTATTTCAAGTCATATCTTTCATGGTTCATTTTTATGTATTGTAATTCACATAGGAAGAAAAGGTTGAAAAGCCCGACTTTTTCAACCAGTGATTTGAAAATAACCGTTTTATGCGAATACTAATGAAAAGGCTGTATGTGATTTGGTGTATTTAGCCAATAGGAATAGCTAATGTCTTGAATAGGTTTTAATTAAATTATAATTTTTAGGGATGTAACTAGCCCTTTCACTTGTCACGTATTTTGTCGCGATATTAAAAATAAACATGTAGAAAAGAATGAAATACGCCTTGCAGAAAAGATTTTATGTCGGTTCCAATGAGCTAATAAGTGCTTTACATAGAAATATTTTACTTTCATTTTTTTGCCATTTTACTTTGATTTAAATCAACAATAAGAAAAACATTACAAAAAAAAAATTTAAAAATACATATTAATTTAAAAAACGTATATGTTTTTTTAAAAAATTCAGTTAAAGAATGCTGTTTTCCTCCGAAGAATACGCATATTTCCTAATTATATTTATATTGTTAATTAAATAAGAACAACAGAAACGATTATAAATGGGAATACAAAATAATGTAAAGTATAAATATACTGGAAGTTCGTATTTATGTAATGAAAAATAATAAATCTATGTATATTTAGTCTATAAAGATTTTAAAGTTGAGCAGAACCAAGAATTTTAATACAATATGGGAATAATATAGCATGATAATAATTTCAATTAGCATGATTATTATATTTATTTTTATCATGATAATAATTTTTAAAATGAATTTCAGCGCTGTAAAAATATTTTTAAATAATATAATTATAATTTAAACATGACGGGAATATTTAATTCCATATTCTGTGTAACTGTAGAGATATTTGGCGAAATTATTATATTATCATCAGCTATTTTTTGTTATAGTTCAATATCTGCAATATGCTACTATGCTTTCGTTTCTTAGAGAGAAAAAAAACTTTCCTTTTGTTTAAAATAAAATGAAGGCTGAAGAATTAGAATTCATAAACATGAATGATTTTTTAACTTTTATTCTAAAAACGTCATCAGTAATTTAAAATAACGGTTTTGCATTGAAACCTTAAAATGCTTACTTAGAACGGGATCTTTAAAAACGCCAATGTAACGTAACACCTTTCAAACTAGCGTCGATGACGTATTGTGTTTCACTTTGATCGTGAGTGATCAATTTAAGTTAAACAAAATATAGATTCATCTTATGGCAATACCTCAATCGACTTTTATGTGGTAACGCATTACTTCAACAATAAAAAAATGGTTACTCACGAATTGACAATAAAAATAGAAAAAAAGGATTTACGCAATTGACAAAATTTGTAAAACAAAAGGCTTCGTTTCCTTGAAGATATTATTCGGACTTGAAATATATAGTATGACATAACGAAGTACTTTAGGGCTAGTTCATGCCCCGGATAGGGAAAACGAAGCAATCTGGAATTCGTCAACTATATAGAGTGTTCGATACTTTTATTAAATATTTGTAAACTTACATATCTTAAACATGCAATTAATGCTTAACATGTTACCAAAACTTTCATGCATTTATATATAACATACTGATTCAAATGGTTCAAAGATCTTAATTTTTATTTTTAATTACTGTGACTGAAATAAAATGCCATTAACTGCATTATAAAGACAAAATAAAGAAGGTACCTCATGAATGTATTCATATTTTTAGAAAATACGAATTAATGATACAATGTTTGGAATTTTTTCAGATTTTCCATTGATCAATTTTTTTCGTATCTCTGAAATTACGGCTATTAATCCTAGATTAAACTCTTTAGACCACATTTGTTTCGGCAAAAATCTTATTAAGATATATATCATTATTTGAGGTTAAAATCCACGAATTATGTTTCGTTGATAAGTCAATATCTATATTCCTACATGGAATAAAACGTGAATTTATCATTTCTTAATAGTCACGAAGGGATTTCGAGACGAATATGGAACTGTAACATAAAGCAGCGGTTATTGACATGAAGAATCATACATTTCGTGAAAATATGAATTTAAACATTCGTAAAATTTTCTTTTTTTATATATATATTTCAAGTGATTTTTATTGTTGCATTACATTAAAAATTAACAAGTATGATATACAAATTGACATATCTTATCACGGGAATTAGTAACAATTGCATACACATACGATTCGTACAATTCCTTGAATTTTGATTTTCGTCAGAACTTGGTATATTACTATTCATTCTTAATCCGTCAGTAAAAAAGAAAAATACTAAGTACTATTTCATAGCAATGGTGCACCCTTTTCTATCAATGGCAAACTTTATTTCAATCTAAAATTGGCCACTCATCATGTTTAAGGAAATGTTTCATATCTTAAATTGAAAGAAAATTAAATCAGCAAAATGTAAAATTGTAGAAAATTTTATTTATTTCTACCTATTTCACGTGCTTTTTTATTTCATTTTTTTACAGACATGACGATACCCAGAATGCCCGTTAACACTTTATATACTTTCAAAGATAGATTTCTACCTCAAACGATGTGACATACATATTCATTCAATATAAGAAAGTTTATATTTCAATGTTTCCATTATGTGTTGATATTCATAGATTGTACTGTTCTAAATCCTGTATTTCCCAAATTGTCTATTCATTTGAAATATTTATTTCTATTTTCTAATACCAAAACCACATAGCTATAAGTGCATTTCATTTAAAATGTATTACGTTATAGGACTGGTGTTCAAACTTGGTTTTCTATGATAATATTTCTTCGTTTGGAATTATCAATTAAATTTATTTCCTAATATTTTGTTTATTCAAAACTGATACTTCATAGACTTTAACACGGCGTTTATGTGACATTTATTTTAATTATAATGAAACATTCCGTAGTTTGTTTTAATAATTTTTATCTAAACCATATTCAAAAATTTAAAGTGTTCCAGTAAATTGGTTGATCTGTTGACATTAATATTTGTCGGATCATCTTGCTTAATTTCTTGATTACAAGTTTATTTTTAATAAAAATAAATTATTATGTTTATCATTGAAAAATCATCTCCTTTGATTATCATGTGTATTCTACATGCTATTTCATGAATATATAATAATGCATGTAACACTGATCGAATTAAAAATGTCATGTTCCATATTTTCCCTCAAATGCATTAATAATTCATCGTTTTATTTCTCAAAGTGTGTAGATTTTCTGTTAGGCATATATGATTGTAACTGTTTGATGCCAGGTCAACATTGTCGTGATGTGCAATGTCGTATGTTTTGAAACAAATGAAACACGTAAAAACACAAAAACAATTATTTTTCTGTACTAACATACATGTTGTTTAGTCGAAATATGTGTATAATGAATAATTATATAAGAAGGCGTAAATATATACATTGTTAATTTTTCATAATTGTTTGTTTTTATTTTATTCCAAAAAAAGGCAGTTTTGCTTTTAATTACAAGTGTAGCATTTCCAGAAATAAGGTTTATGATTTTGTCTTGGTGGAACATCGGCTGTAAAAAGTGTGCTGAACTGTTCATCAATAACTGTATCAATTAAAATAAAAGTTTCATTAATTTTTTAAACCTAAAACAGCATCGACACGTAAAACAATTTTAATAAAATGTTTTAGACTATATTGCATGGATAAAATAGTTTTTTTATTCTAGTTTTCATTCAAGTTTAGATATACTTTAAAATAAAAAGAATGAAATAAGAGATATATGTACTTAACTAATGTTAATTCAAGCATATTGATATTTGTATCTAATAGCGTTAGCCTTCCGTTCTGTGTCAAATTTATAGGTACTATTTTACATAATTATATATCTTTACTCAATGCAATGAATTTGTCATAAATTTATTTAAATGACTTCATGTGACAAAAAGCAATCCATTTTCATTTTTATAATCACATGTAATAAAGAAGTCTTTGCTCTAAATTTCAAAGAAACCGTTCACTGTACCCTATAACTTTTGAATCATTTTCTCTGAATCTCCCAGGAGATGTTGCAATGTTGCTTTTTGCATATGGTCTAAGATTTTTTTCTATTTTACTCTCCGTATAGACGCAAAGAAGCTCTTAATTAGTACCACTAATGTCAGAATGGTTTCGTTGTTGCTCCGTTTATTCAGTCCAGGACAGCAGATGTGAAACTTGGAAAGGTTAGCGGCCAAATAAACTCGGCTTAGAGACATATTTGTCTTAAAACGTATTACCTAGACAAGAAATTTAGAACAGTATAAAAACAGGCCAATTCTATTTTCATCATCACATCGGTACCGTTCTTATCTACATCTCAGCTGAGATAAAACATTTACCACTATGCATTTCTAATCAACCCTTGCTTGCTTCTATGCAAACACTCAGATTGAGAAGTTTATAGTAAGAATACAGAGAATATGCATGTCAGACGAACGGACAAGTCCCTTAAATGTCGATAGGTGACAAATAGAAAGTCAAGCAAGTCAAATAAAATAATTTCATGATTTTTTTTTGCTCAATCTGATTATAATCAGGTCCTCAATAACGCTACGCTTTAACAGAAACTGACCTTTGGTCAGATTGTCGTTTACCTCACTAAGAATCATGTAGGATCTGTAACTTGCAAAGAATTATTATTATATTTACCACAGTAAGGAGTCAGTAATAAGATTAAATGATTTTAAAACTAGATCGTGCCAAGGCATTACCAAGATTTAAATAAAACTTAATATATTTTTTGATTTTACAAAACAATAGAGCAAAAGTGTTCCTACTGCAAATAGTTGTTCCATTTAAATTACTAAAATGTCACCAAACATTGTTAATATAGAGCATGTAGTAGGTCGACAATGCAGGCTACCGACATAGAATTCGGAGGTCGTCTAAAAACAGAATTAAATTTTCATAATACGGTATATTTTAGAATTCAATATATACAATGAAAGCCAAAGAAGTGTTCATACCGCAGCGTTCATGAATGTAAATATGACAATTTCATGCAACCTAATGACAAGCTACGTAAATTCATTTCTTAAAATCTATCGATAAAACAGTTCTCATCTTGTACGGAATCTATTAAAAAATGTGGCTTGTATGTAAACTAAACTTCTGTAGGGGTTTTCAAACAAAAATCTTAAAATGGTTTAAGATGTGAGAATATTCAACGGAGGATTTGATGTGCCATAATTTTCGAAAACTCATGTTATTATAAGAATAAAACAAAGGAAATTATTCTAAATTCATTTAGGCGTAAGACAACATTTCAATAAAAAAATCTTTGACCACATTACTGACAACAAGAGTTGCTGTGAACCACCAAGTAAAAATAACAAAAAGGATGTTTTTATTATTAATATGTTGTGCAGAATGATACTGATATTTCATGGTCTCTCCGAGCAGCAGAAGCAGTGGTATTCTAAATAGAAATAACGACAGGGAATAAAAATGTGATCGTAGGTACATTCATTTTGTATTTATCTTATATATTATTTTAAATATATTTTTCTAAATACCCGTACAGAGAATGCAAATAGTTTTCCTACGAGACAAGCAAATGCGTCTAAATTGTTTAGACGATCGGCAATTATTGAAATGATCTGAGGGGACGCGTTTGTAAAAATATATAAATAAACTTCATCAAACAGGTTAAAGAATATTTTAAAGTGCCTGTACTTAACAAAGCTCTGTCTAATATGAAAATTATGGTAAATAAAATATGAAAATCGAGTGCATAACACTGTGTAGATAAACTTTGAAAATTGGATGCAGAAATCGGTATGACCTTTGTTCCACAACAATCCATTAAACAGATCCTTTGCGTAGCTTAATAACACATTTCCATGTATACTAATTGCCTTACACTAGCAGTCTTATACACCTTGTGATAAACTGGTGATAATATTTTTTTTTAAAAAGGTATATGTTGTTATAAGCTTTTTAAAATCACTCTGATTTTTGTCCGAAATTTGTGTCGGCGGTCTCCATTTTATCGCCTAATACTTCACCATTTTGGACAATAACAGCCGACCAAAGTAGCATCATATAGAGAAAAACATAATTTATAGATACAAAAGTTATATTGTTCTGTTTCAAAATTAGCATTATCAATTTTACAACATTACTTACATAGTAAAAGGTTTATCAATTGATACTTGTTTTGGTTCCTTTGACTTACACGGTGTCAGGGGGCTTTGACCGTAGTTTGCTACAACCAATTCCGTCCTTGAACAGGCCCAATCAAACTAAGCCTGACAAAAATTCAATAATGCCGTTTTGGACGTTCTTTAGGGATTCTGTTTTTCTTTATTTTACTCCAAAAAAGGGGTTCTTTTGCCATCTTTATATCAAATATCTTTATAACAGTTGTAATCATACCTGTTCACGCAATTCATATTGCACAAGAGTTTTTGTTTACTCTTATTTCGAAATGAAATAATTGACCCCATCCCCACCCCCACACACACACTCACACACATTGAATTTTCTTGGGCGTCTTTTCGCAGAATGTTATACATATTGTTGTGTTTGCATTTTTCTGAATTAATTGGATGCCCTGTTCTTTTTTTGTTCTCATAATGGATGGTGTACTAAGCCAGCATAGTTCTTTACATAATTAGATTATCTTTTGGACAAATGTCAATGTACGATACTAACAAAATAATGTGCTATTTTACTTCGAATTATATCTTTTCTTTCGACCTATATCTTTGATTGAATCTGGATCTTTTACAAAACATAACTCTAATTAAATTGAAATAAAGGTGAGAGAAAAAATTAAACCATTCCTTATAAAAAGTAAAAAAATACATATTTTTTATGCTTTTATATCTAGAAGCAGAATAATGTAATACAAGAATATTCATATTAATAATTTTAGTAAAATAAAAACCTGAAATTTCGTTAAGAAAGAAATAATAACTATGAATAATTTTCAAATTATATTGGCTTGACTTGACCTTTCATTTCATTTGTATGTGTTGCGAGAGCTTTCACTAATCGTTTGTTATCTATGTTATTTCATCTTTTACACATTGGTTTGAATATTTAAGGTCATTGTCGAATTTTGTATAACAAGAACGTCACTTTATATTAGTGAAAAGTTTATAAACACGGCAGGAAAAATGTACATTCTCGTCCTGGTTCCACATGTTTATGGACGGTAGTGGTACATGCAAACTACTGTCCACGCTCCCCATCACCGGCCCAAGCAGAAATCAATATCTGAAGATAAAAAAGCGATATTACTGAGGATTTGTGTTATTGTTGTCAGATACATAAAGTAAGTATATGATGTTAAGATAAGCTGGTCTAGGTTGAAGTCGTAATCAATGTTAAAAAACAAAAATGACTGAGTGTTTTAGATCTCTTTTCCTTACAAATGTGATACATATATTCATAAAGATGTAAACTTTGAAAATACTTATGCATTATAATGAGATGGTAATTTCATTTGTAGCTTTTATTCATTTTGACAAATTAAAATCAGATACACAACCAATACTTGAGCAGAAAGTAAGTATATTCATGAATAAAACTGTAATTTACGTACAAACTTTCCTTGATTGCTCGTGAGCACGTGAGTATTTATAATTAAGAAGTGAAGATAAAACATTTACAAAATGTATACGTTATTCAAAATATGACTACAATCCAGATGATAACAAAATATTTTATGAAATAAAAAGTTAAGTAAAAGTAGTCCGTTACGAACTACCCCATATCAAACGTTTAAAAATAATTTCAAATACTTAGTTTAAACAATTTTTTTATCTATTATCTTTTTATTTTCATGCTAAATTATATAAAAATAATTTTTACGAATGAAATAGGAGGCATAAAACACTCTTTTTTTAAATCTCTCAAACGTTTACTGTAAGTATTTAAAGCAAACGCATAATCTAAAAATATTCAAATCATATTTATTTATTTATGTTTTTTTTTTGGTTGTTTATTTATTTATTTATTTATTTATTTATTTAATAAAGAATAGGAAACTAGATAAAAGAATACTCAGCTACATATTTACTTATAAGAATAATATTTTTTGCATCGATATGACAAAAAAATATGGTAACAATGCTTTATTTATGTAAGTTTTATTTTTCAATTTTATACAATTAATACAAACAAAGAAATATAATTTCTTCCTTACATGAAAAAAAAAATCATACTTAATATTAATTAACTATCTTGCAACAATTAATCGATGAAAAACATCATGTTTGTGTAATTTTTCAGCAGATCATTTATTTTCTCACAGATGCCTAAGTGTTGACCTTTTCCTTTTTTCATAAAAATGTACAAAAAAGTTCAAATGTGACAGACACATTTCGTCTCACCTTAAACAACTAATTCGCTACATAAAAAGTTATATAAATGTGTATGTCTGCTTTGGGTCTAATTGTCTTATTATGTCACGTTTAAAGGGAAGTAACACGAAGTATAATAATAATGCGATTACGATTTCAAGAAATAAATGAATGTTGAAAATTATTTCAAGTTATGAAGTTTCAAAAAGCAATGGGATACTAAACTGATTCTATAATCATAGATCTTCTTTTTTTCGACTCAAAATTTTTTATTATGTATTTTGTTTTGCCCTGACAAACTTAAACATGGAAAGTATTTCGTGCAAAAAAGCAGTATTTTTTCGTTATTGAGACAGTGTTTGAATTTCTGACTGTCCAAACACGAGGTCTCACTTTGTAAGAAATAACATTTTCATTTATATATTATTAAAAAATAATAATGAGTTACTCACTAAAATGAATAGACTTTCAACAAAATAAAATGCAATAAGAGTAACAAAAATGTTGATTAAGCAAATCGTACGTGAACATCTGCCATAAGGGTGTAATGTAAATAATAGTATAATACATTGAATCTATATTAATTAACACTTGCATGAATCCCAGTGCCTGGAAAGCATATCAAATTCTCTAGTTATCAAAATAGTCTACAAAACCTATAAACTTTGTCTGACTCAATTTCACCTAATATTACATGTATATCATCTATACCATTTAGAATTTCTTTCCAACCTATCGTTGGAGTTTCCAAACTTTTTACAGATGAATATTGACCAAGTCAATGGTACGACACCTCTGATGTGATGCATTTACCGCAACAGTTTATGAACAGTTTCAAACAAACCGAGTCTACATTTTTTACATTTGTCATTGCTCTTGAAGGATCTCCTTTTTTTTTCAAAAATATGCACTGACAACAGCCGGAGTTAAGTGATCTGTGGCAGCTGTTTAAACTTGTAAAGTACATCATCCGAGTGGTGTTTTAATTCTAGATTATAAGTTCAAATAATTCATAATTTGAAAACTGAATAATGGCATAGTAAATGCTATGTATATTCTAAAAGTTAAGTACTGGTTAAGTCAATGCTAGGTTCATTCTGAAACATTCTGAAACTTGAATAACGGCTATGTTGCTTTGATACACACGTACAGTACGTGAACATGCTAATTCAAACCTAGTGAGCAATTATATCCATTATATGTACAGTTTTTCATTGCTCTTGATAGAGAATATATGGAAATTGTATCAATGATGAAACACTTTGGTGCAAACATATCAGTTAATTCAAACATTGTACATACTTATATTTCATAAAAAATAAATTATGTTCAAGTTTGATTGTATGTGCTTTAAAAACAATAGTAGTGTAAAAATGTTGCATTGTAAATGCCATATTCTTAAAAACAAAGCTTACCAGTACATGGAGGACACTTCAGAGGTATATTTTTTCTGAGCAAAAGGATGAACACTTGAGTAAATGTTTCATTAAAATGTTAAAAAATCTGGCTTACGTGAAATGTCTTTAGATATTTGTAGTATGTTTATAATAGCTAAATGTTTAATTTTTACATATATCACTGATAAAAGTTTATATGTACAAACAATTCCGTTAGAAATAGGTTTTCTCTACCGTAACACATTTTTCAACAATATCAGTTGTGATGTACATGTGTATGTCCTTTTGTTTAGTTCCCAAGTGATTACTTTATCTCCAAATTAAAAACAAAATGCAATGGAAGTATTTGAATGGTATTTACAACTATGTCGAGATGTCTGTTATTGATTTTCTATAATTTTGTATCTTGATAAAAAAAGTTCATATCAAATTAACAGAATTGAAATAACATTTTTGTTTTTGTAAATGTCCAATAAAGGTCATTGCGTAACCGCGAAATCATCAATAAAATCAGTTGAATGTTTTGCTAGGGAACATTTTATTCTGTTTCTTTTTTATATGATTCATAAGAGGCAAAGTTTTGTCAAAACTTTCTCCAGATATGACGACAGCAATATGAAAACAACATAATTGTACAGTTCTTGTGATTTTATAGTGATATCTCCTCAGTTAAAACTTTAGACCTGTTGATTTAGGACATGTTATTAACGGAATAATTCGACCGCTGTCAAGCATTGTTTGCCAATTCCAATTGTTGTCAATGCCTTCCTTATACGTCCTGCTTTAATATCCACTAGAAGTGTACAGTTCTTGAGATTTTATAGTACCTCCCTAGTTATAGCCTTTGACCCTTTAACTAAGGACATGTTATCAACGGATATTTGGGCTGCCTGTCTAGTGCTGTCTAGCAGTATTTGTATTTTAATCGCCTTATGTGTGCTGCTTTAAAAGGCACTATTACTTCGAATGCTTAACCTTCACCAGGCCGTCTGCCTTATGTTCAAATTAAAGTTATTCTAATGAGGTCCTTAGATAAGAATAACAGAATGCATGAATTAAAACATTAGTTAACAAAAATAAAAATGTAATTGCAACATTGTAATATAATAGATATAATAGTGTAAATGCAATACACAACACCTTCTTTTGCATTTCTTGAAATCCTTAATCTTTGAAATGTATCTCTTATTTTGAAAGACAATAAAAGCTTAAGCATCTTCTTGTCTCTATGTGTATTCTTACGAAAATATTCAAACAATTTCATGAGCTTCTGAAAGCAATGGTCAACAATCAATTTGTTTCACAAAAGTAATGGTTTCTCCATTGTTTTAGTAACTCGGTTGTTGACTTTTCGGGGACATTCAGCTTCGAATATTAGCGTAAATGTCAATCAAGAGTAACTTAATTACCTTTTATTAATATCACCTGTTAATTTGCGCATGTCAAAAATATCCACAGTTATAACTATGTGTCGATAGTTTTTCTTTCAAACCTTGACTACTTATTGACATGTTCTCGTAAATGTCAAACATTAACTATTTTTGCAAGGCTTTTAATCGGTTCATGCAATCTCTTTTGTCTGGCGGCTTTGTTTTTTGTAGTTTTCCATATGGTTTTATATTTTATCATAAAACTGAGTACTGGTGCAATAATGCGGTTTGTTTATTTTTATTGTTGTGAAGATAGAGCTTTTATGTGTTTTGTAGGATAAAGTTGAGTAAATCATTGTAACGGTGACAAAACAGAATAATTTTATTTCAACTAATTTGCTTTGTTCTGTCCGGAGCATTTGCCGCTGATTTATCTTCAAATAATTCCGGCCATCATATTTGTAAACAAACTAGAAATGTGTTAGAACGGCAAAGATGCCCCCGCTTTGTATGTAAGGACACCGAATAACAAGAATAAAAATGTAATGACAGGAAACATAGCATTGCCTTTTAAAGTAAGAGGACCGATGCCTGTTACTAAAAACAGTTTTAGGCTTTAATTTCAGAGTGACAAAGCACAAATGTCTCGGTTTAGTCTGTAATGGGGCATAAAGTTGCAAAAGTAAACGTGAAATAGGTTTTTACATAAGTAACAATAATTATTGCCAAAGTAAAGTATTGATTATAACAATTGATACGATAACAAGGACTTATTATGCTAAACACTTCTTCCAATTGACTTCAAAATCCCTTGAGTTATGGGCCGTAAAGATTTTCTAACCTCAAAGTGCGTCCTTGACCTTAAATCCAGGGGTTCATGAAGCTGTGTGACTTGTCTACAACATGTTCGGTAGAAACACAGAAGTTACTTTAGTCGCCCTTTAAACAATTAATACAAACATTATTTTATACCAACATTTAATAAACCGTTGTTTCTTAAATACTAAATGGAATTGCTTCAAACTTGATATACTAACTTGTCCGTTATCATCACTCATATTATATATAACACGGATTCATTTGACTTAACAGTCATGTAAGTCTTAGAAAATGTAATATACTTCATATTTTAACTAAATTTTACATGAAATATTATCCCGTTTGTCTAACGGTTAAATATTTTTATTTAGGATTGGAAATATGTTTTAGAGTGACACAGATATATCACATTGAAGTTCCCGATGTACGTCAAGGCCGCCGCACGAAAAAAATCTGCAAATGTCTATAAATTTTGAATTGCATCATAAATTGATATATAAATGAGCCGGTGCTAGGGGGCGTGAACGTTGGCTTGCACATACTACTGAACAGGTTTGATCAAACAGACTAGCACCATTTTAAAATTAGCCATATGTGTTTACCCATTTTACAATTAAAATTGTATAGGACTTGTTTCAGAAAACCTTTATAATACAGATAAATATGTGGAAGATAATATATCGAGATACTAGTATTCTTTTATAATGGATCCATTTTTATTCATTTTATTAATTTGTCCTGTATTTTTGTTGTTGTTGTTGTTGCTGTTTTTTTTTTTTTTTTTTTTTTTTTTTTTTTTTTTTGGGGGGGGGGGGTTTGTTTTTTTTTTTTTCAATTCATTTAGCAGTTGTTAAATGAATTCATTTTTATCCTTTGTGATCATTCTTTTGTTGCATTGACTAATTAACTTTTTAAATACATGTACAGTATAAATGAAATAACTTTTTTTATAAATTTCAGACCTATTTTCGAAACACAGCGCTTTGAGTCGCACCAAATGATTGTACCAGTAATTGCACCAGTTCTATAACAGAAAGACGGACAAAAATATATTCCCCGGAGCGATTAGAACCCACTGTATTCGTTCTTACAGTCCTGTCCTCTGCCCATACATCATTCTGTCTTCTTGTAGAGTCGGTTGTAAATAAGCAATAATACTACGGGTAGATATGACCTAATTATGTATGTGTGCAAAATCATCTTTCCTGTTTTGGTGCCATTTTGACCTTAACTGTGTTCGTGCGCTGTAAAGCCAAACAAACAAACAATCTGTTTTGTTAGTTATTAAATTTGAAAATAAAACAATTCCACGACTATGGCATTATTTTTTGTGTGTTTTTTTTTTCAGAAATGTATCGCCAAAAGCGAATGAAAGAAGAGGCAAAGTTGCTCTCCGAATCGATAATGGATACAATGTTAGGAATGTGAAATGTGGAATAAAAAGTGCATTCGGTTAGGTATTGCTGCTGGTACACGGACAGTAAGTTAACAATGGATGCATGTTGCCTACACCCTCTAGCACCGGCTTTAATTTTAGATCAAAATCAAAAGTTAAATTATCTATATATTTAGGATCGACCAATAACGTTTCGAAAACATGTTTCGAAAACATGTACTTAATAACATTATTTTGTATCATATCAATAAAGTTATTACAAATATAATATTACATGTACATGTATTTGGAAACATAAACATTAACAAATTTAATTTTTAATCACATGTACTCTAAATGGTAAGATTCATGTCAATTGAACTTTTCATTCTGTATAAAGGGCACGCAAATTTACATTTATTTAATAAATTATGGTTAACTTACATTGCAAGTCTATAAAACTCTTGTTTCAAACTGGAAAAATGTTTGACGTATGAAAATGTATAAATGACATATTATGTCTATAAAACATATATTTTCAAAATGATGAAGGTTTTGACTGTCCGCAAAACCCAGATTTGGACGGCAGGTGTTGAAACAAGCTCTAAACATTGGTCGGTATTGCTGGACCATAAAACACAAAAAAAGGCAAACTTGTAAGAATGATTAATGGAAAACAAAATAACTAGTTGACACATTTTAACTAGCAATAAAGCAATAGAAAATAACAGGACAGAAAGGTACACTAAATTAACCACTGTGGGGCATACTTCTATGAATATTTGGGGGTAAAAGAAAAACAAACAAAAAACAAAAACAGAATCTCTATAAACGCAAAAAAACCAACAGTAAAACTCAAAGGTTGAAGTCGGTGCCAGGGGTGTAAAATTGTTAGAGACGGAATATGTAAGTGCAAGTCTATCTTATCCATGCATGACGTCATATCTCATTTTGTGATGTAAAAGAAACAGGCGACAGGAGATGTGAATGTATTGTTACACAGCTTTAGTATATCAACAAAGGTGGGGAGGATATAAATGTTTATAACTTAATAAAATGTTGACTAACAACACCAAACTAACAATTAATAGAGAATTAAAAGTACAAAACTTGTGATATAATGACACATGGAAATCACAAATATCTCAATAAAAATGACATAAAACGGGTAGTGAACCTTACAACTAAAACAAACATATTCATAGTTGTATATTTGAATGCACAATGGGTAAAATGATAGTTGCAATTTTGCTAGAATGATATAATCTTTAAATAATTTGGAACGGCTTAAATTCAAAACGCCAAATACCTCAATAGTATTACAAATCCGAAAATAAGGCCATAAATTGCACACATGTTGAAAGTGTACATGAAAATGAAAGTCAGTCATAAAACCGTTTGTAGAACACCATATAAAACCATTAAAGCGATAAACTTTGATTATAAATCAAATTTATTTCCTTACATCTTAAAGTACTAGTGACTTTAAATGAAAGCTTATATTAAGTGTTGTATTTAACATAGTTTATTTTGATTGGCTTAAAAATCATTTTTCTTTGTCTTTTTCATACAAATGGGGAATTTGACAACGAATATAAAATATAAAAAAGATTTATATAACTAACAAAAACAACAACAAAATGGAAACGGTAACGATAACCAAATATGAAAAGAAAAGTCTGGAAAAAGTTTGGCATAAGAAATTAAAAAAAAAAAAGTTGAAAAGTTAGAAATGCTGAAAATAGTCTTCAAACAGAAGTCATATTGATTTATTACGTTCACAAGTTTGCCTAAAAAGTTTTAGACAAAATTCAGCAAATGTCATTTCGCTCAGGGCAACAGTGGTATTGTTTCAACAAACATGCCAAATTGTGTGTAGTCTTGAATTGGGTGTCGTATCGGTTTATTAGGGAAGTATACATAAACAAATATACTACATGTATATTGTCACATATATCAATTTAACGTGCATATAAAACACACAAAAATGCAACAATTAAATTAAATAGTATGTTTTATGTTACCCTTGGATTGCCCATTAAGGTAATAAGATATGGGATCCAATAAAAAGTATGGATTCCTGATAATCCTGAGATACACACACTTAAAACAATCCAATGTCTAAATGAGGTCACATAGGCCTATGAATTATTGTAAAGATAAATTTCTGTAATATAAATCTCTGATATAATTACTCAGTATAATATACTAGTAAGTTAATATATTCTGCTATATAGATAACAGCTTTGTATCGCCACTTATACATAAGAATGATTTTACATGTATGAAGAAAACAAATGCCTTTAAGATTCTGGAACCCCAAATTATACATTTAAGATTACGATTTTGTGGAATTGTACAAAATTAACATGTCTAACCAGAGACATAGATAACAGAGATGAGCAGCTCCTATATACTCCATTGTAATATCACACATGCCTATAAAAAAGTGAAAAACTAGGCATTTTGTAGCACATTTTTAACTTAATGGATGTACATTTGTTCCTTTAATATTATATACCATTTAAAAGGTAAATCTTTTATCTATTGCTGCATGTTAAATGTTGGTAACTTTCCATGACTTTCACTTAGAAAAACATAGCAGAACATACCAACTGAGCCAGTTTTTTCGTCATATGAATAGTTTTGTAACAAAAATTATTAAGTAGTTCTCTTTAAAAATTGATGTATCATTTATTAAATGGGAACTGTAAATATTTTTACCTGCAGCCATAGACAGATGCATAAGCTTTCAGAAAATTTATTATATTCCTGATTTTGACACCTGGTTAAATAGAGGATATTTGTTAAGTTAAGTGTAAGATCGGAATTTATCATACACCCATGCCGATTTTACGACTCCGTAAATATGGTATTGCACGGCCGTGCATAAATTTTGACGTGACGTCATTAGCGTTATACAGACATAGTGTAAAGACGCGCTAAATTTTCGCGTTACTGTATACTATAGGCGCGTCAATGAAAAGTGACTCTTATTTCACTTTAAACGGTCTTTATTTTGGGTATGTGATAAATAGAATATTAAATTCGTGTAAGTTCATTACTGAATGTATTGTACTTGTTGAATAAAATAATATTATGCTCGCCATAATATAATTTTATTCAACTCGTGCAATAAATTCAGTATTGAACTTACACTCATTCAATATCCTCTATATATTTCACCGAGTGAGCACCAAAAGGTATATTTCAAGAGTGGCACAGCCACGAGTGAAATATGAACTTTTTGGTATTCACAAGGTGAAAATATTTTTCGATCTTACACTAAACTAGACAAATTTTCTTTATATTATATGCAAAAAAAAGATTTAAAAAAAACATTAAATCTAATACTGAATGAAAAGCGCGCCAAATAATAATACAACGTGACGTCATTTACTACGTCACGTCATTAGGTTGGTTTCCAGTACTGTGCACGCTGGTATTTCACTGAAACAACGTATCGGACTTAAATTCAAAACAGTGAAAATATCAAATTGATAATTTCACTGTTTAAAACAGTGAAATTATCAGTTTTATATCACTGATATATCTCTATAAACCACCGAAAAGCATGTAATAATAAATTTTACTTGCTACAAGTTTTAAGTTTAGCAGGCACGCGTAATAGATCTACTTTAAAACTGATTAGGAAGTTGCCTATCTCTGTTATCTATGTCTCTGGTCTAACACACGTTTTGGGTTGATAAATAACGTTCAATTCTTGGCTAAAGGTTCAGAACTGAAGTCTTGCCTTCTTCCGCAGTAAATATTTAAAATAACTGACCTGTATACTAAATTTAATGGTCAAAGATTAATCCAGAAAACGCCAGGTAACCTAGTGTTTATTAGTTTTATACTAGATCTAATTTGCGGATATTTCATATTTTAAAACAAACAAAACGACAAAATAGATTATAACCTAGACAGAATCTACCTAGATACCTTCGTGTAACATCACCAACATATGAAACAAACGCTGTAGCCGGCTTCATTAAACGCAATGTCATTAGAAAACAAAATGTCAAGTGCGCCTATTTGAAATGCCAATCTATGTATGTGTACATGTAGGTTGTTATCTAGGCTAAATGAGGGCGCCAATCTCTTCTGCAGACGAAACGGTATAGAATTTTGTCTTAGCTAAATACCGGAAATAACGGCGCTAACGGATTTTAGTATTACTAACAAGCATGGCGGCCTGGGTGACATTCATTACAAAATTTAGAAATTGCTTACAAAGTTTGAAGATCACAATCGATAATATAGCTTTACACAATCAACAGACCGGTAAAAATTATTTTCTTTATTCAGTGAATGCTTAAATTTTTTTTTACTGCCATCTACAGTACGGATAATTTAGATAAAATTTATTTGAAAGACTGAAACTTCAACAAGGCTCCGCAGTACTAAAATCAGTTCTAGGATTATTTACACTCTGTAAATATGTGGATACTGTAGAAACTTCATTGAATTTCTGTCCATAACCGTATTCACGGGTAAATAGTTTATGATTTGCTAGATTTATTGGCAGTGTAACTTTGATGTTAATAATTTTGCAAATTTCCATATCATATTGCAAAGCATCAACTTCATCAACTTAACATATATTATGAGGTAGATGAAAAGCTTAAAAATATTTAACCATTCTCATATGTACTCTATCAGACTGTTAGGCAGTATTAGATAAGACTAGCCTCATTAATGTACTTTTCAGGTTTTTTTTCATCGTTGTACCTAGCTTTTAAAAGGTCTACAGCATACCCGTTTATATATTATAACATGATGTGAATGCTGAAGACAACCCGGTAGGGAAAGTCCACCAATAATCGTGCCAGGAATCTGACACGCTCTTATTCAGTCATTGGACATGCCATGAAGTAAAGTTAAGCATACCTTGATAAAACTATATAAAATCTGTTGATAAGCCAAGGACAGACAAATAAAAATCTTATTACCAACATAACTACCTACTAGTTTCCCACTGGTAAAAATTCCGGCACTTGGCCGCCATATTGCCACAATGTTTGACTATGTGATTACGAGATTGACCTTTACGAACCCATGTGCTTCCAATATTTTTATAAATTACTTTTTTAAAGATATTGATAAAGGTGATTTACTGACTTTTATATCCAATAAAATCATATTTAAGTACTAAAATATTAATGAAAATAAATAAAAACATTATCTTGAATAAAAACATCGAAATCATGTCAACAAAATGTTCTAAAAATAGTACACGACTATTCAAATCGGTTCCCACAATTGACGTCATACAAGGTCTCCCGTGGCACCTTAATGTCATGGACGACTATAGTCGGCGTAAATTTATGTTTTACAGTTAAATAGGCAATTTTAATGACGGTATTAATATTTTGATACTTTAATTGGTATAGAACCATATGAAAATAATTGTTTTATCGTAAAATGCACAAGAATTGATTGGGTCAAGTGTATTTGCAAGTGAAAAATAAGAATAAATAAACTTATGTTATTCTGGTTAGGTTTCATAACGGGTCTAATCCAAAACTTTAATGACGCATCTGATGAAAAACAAAAATGTTAAGTAGCAGCTTATAAAGTTTTGGAAGCCAGAACTATTTTGTACCCTGATGTTTGAACAAAAATACAATTTATATCTACACAGTTATTTTCTTTGTATAAATTTTAGGTTTGCCAGCCTTATGCTACAATGAAGTTGGAACACAAAGGCAACCAGGATCTTCCTCAGAATCTATTCTAGCAGAAATATTTGGACCCATTCTTAAAGCTGTTCCTAGGAATAGAAGATCTCTTGAAAAAAGAAAATTGAGAAAGATGCAACTACCAGTAATGAGTACAGCAAGACCCAAGAAGAATATTGTGATATGTTTAAACTGCGGACATCCCCATGAAAGAGAGACAATCTGTGGTAAATATTCCTGCCTGCTCATGAATTGAAATTTATTTTAAGTTTAAATATGATTATGAAACAAGAACTTGGCACTTACATTTATAATGATTGGGTCCACTTTCTTGACATGAGCATCAAGTACTGGTGTTGTCTTAGGAAATATGATTGCAACTAGGGTTTTCAGATTGGCAATCCATGTCTTCTATTAAAATTTAGATGCTGCTAAAATCCGTTACAGTTTTAGCCTGTAGATTAAAATATCCACCTTGATCCTTGGCCAAATCACTTAGAATGCACATCTGTTGCAGATAAAACTGAAAATAATTTGTAGCTTGAGTAGGGCTTGAACCTTCAACCTATATGTTGTAACTGTTGCGAGACAGAATCCTTAACCACTAGGCGATGTGAATGTAAGTGGAAGAAGAATAGTCAATAAAAGAGCGTCTTTGGCGGCTTGGCTGTTGGTCAGACAGGGACTTTGGATTCTTTCATGTGAGGAAGCTATCCAGCTAGCTTACAGAACATTGGTGGTTCTACTCGGGTGCCTGTTTGTGCCTGAAATAATGCACGGAAGGGCACCCGAGGTCTCACCATAACAGCAAAACTGGGAAGTCGCCATATGACATATACTGTGTTGGTGTGACGTAAAACCCAACCAACCAAAAAAAAAGAATTGTCATGAATATAGACAATGGCTTGTTTAAAATTTCATCATTCCAAAAAAAAACAGTCATATGAATATGTTTTTACTTTGAAGCAAGCCTCTTATTATTGTAAATTTAAATAAAAAAATAAAGGAAAAAGGATTTATGTAAACATTTAACAAATGCTTATTGGGGTTTGATTTGTTATAGGTAATTGCTACGGGAAAGTGAGAGAAGAGACGGCAGCAATGAGAGAAGCTATGGGAGAAGATAAGTACTATTATGATCATCCGAGACAAGAGGTTGCATATCTGTACAAGGGCGAGGAGGGAATGAAAGATCTCCCTATGTATAAAGGCAGATATCTCGTAGAAATACCAAGAAAAAGACCAAACTGGTTTAATCTAGACTTGCTAAAAAAGGTGAAAGGAGAAACGTGATAGAAATTTCAAGTTTAACAAAGGTTTTCCTTTTTAAAAATTGAAAAGCTTGTGAGTGTGTTACACATAAGTCAACTCGGGCAACTTGAATGGATGGAATAGTTGATCCTCTGTACAAATTATTATGCAAGTGTTTTTTGAAGTTCAGCTGTTATATTGTGACATTTATTTGGCATTTAGAAATTGAGAGAAAAAATGTATAAAAGGCATTTTAAAAAAGCAGAAAAATCATTTGGTGTGTTTTTTTACTTGCAAAGATATAATAGAAACATATGTATATACATGTATTAAAGTGATAAAGAATCATATTAAATCTACAATATTTATTTGAAATGGCCAATTTTCTGCTTTATTGGTGAAGGAAAACCTTAGATACCCTGCATGCATTAATTTTATATGGTTTCATAAAGGCATGAACAAAATGTCTATGATATGCTACAATGATGCAGTACTCTGTAAATGGATAGTATTAAATAGTGTAGAGCTACATATACTTGGCAGACTTGATAAACCAAAAAAGTATCAAAATAATTGAAAGACTGATGTCCATCTATCTGTCATGCTTGTCCATCCAAAGATATCTGGATCCTGCCATAACTCAAATTGTTTAACAGCTAGGTTGATGAAACTTGGTATGTAGAAAGAGGGCCATTTGGTGGTTATTCATGTCATTTTAATTTTTTCACATGTTCATCTTTCTGCCAAAAGAAATTGCAATCCTGCAGTAACTCAAAAAGAACAAAAACTTTCCATACGGAAATTATGCACAATGACATCATTTTCATTTTTTCACCCATTATCTGTCTTTCATTCAGTCAGTTCAAAGAACCTGCAATAACTCAAAAAGTACAAAAACTTTATTGATGAAACTTTGTATGTGGTTGATGATACTTGGTATATGGATATCATATGAAGATTATTCATGTCATTTTAATTTTTTTTTCATTGTCCAAAGAAATTTAGATACTGCAATAATACAAATACATGTAATTAAAAAAGTGCTAAAGCTAGGTTGATCATTCTTTGTATGTGGGTCCATATGGAGATTATCTATGGCATATTAATGTTTTTCGTCACTGAAAAAATTCTGCTAGCTATGGTCACCTAAATTGTAATATTGGATATGTAACTGATAAGACATCCTGTGATTACTCAAAAAGTTAACATTTGTTCCTGAATAAAAAAACCCAAAACAAATTCTTTAAAGTCAAGATCTGCATTTATATTGGTTGAGATACTAAGGCAATCAGACAATATTACACTGGTGCCCAGTGGTGGGGGACTGCTGCGTTATCTACGACAAGCTCTTTATAAGCAAGCAGATTAACTTCTACACTACTGAACATAAAAATTACGCGACAAATTAACATGCAGGGCTTCCATGGCTGAGTGGTTATGGACGCAGGTCTTCAAATCAGGTGCCCCTAATCACTGTGGGTCTTTTGATAAGCTATTTAGCTAGCTTATGGCAGGTAAGAGTGCCGCTCTAACCATAAATTATGCACCATGGGCACCAAACATTTTCCACTCGCCAGTATAGCTGAAGGGTCACCATAGGTGTGATTGCAACCCAACAAAACAAACAAGGTAACATGTGTTTAAGTTTGTTCTTTGCCATTTAAGTTATACCGTCATCATTTTAAAAAAATCTCGGCAGAAAATAGTGATAATAAACAACTGTAAAGATTTCAATGTTTATTCAATTATAAAATATATCTAAATCAATTCAATATTTGGAATGCTAGTCAAATTAACGGACATGTACATACATTTGCAGAGACCAACAATTTGAAAACATTTCATGTAATGGTCTTGCAGTAAGGTTTCATAGTACCAAAAAATTCTTCAAAAAATAATTCCAGTCAAATTTCTTGTAAAAAATTAATCTTGTTAAGGGGCAACAACTTTGAAATTTTTGGACAAAGTGATAATCTTTCTTCAGAATGTATTCTTATATTTCATTATTGCATTGCAAGGAGAAAAAAATTTTACTCAAAATCTTCATAAAAACCATTGACTGACAATACTTTGTTTTATAAATGTGTAAAAATACACGGTTACCTACTGATTTATGGATTTTCAATTACAGCTATTCATCGACAAGAGTTACAACATGTTCATTATATATATCTATTGAAAAGTGGACATCCAAAAAAATAATCTTAACAAAATAAATAAATACATACAAATATACACAACATTTTAATTTTACTTACTTAAAGCACAATCAAGATAATTTGGACGGAGTACGATTCTTCAATGCTACGTAAAACATGTCAGTAGAGAACTTATAGTACAGTATAACCTCTGCAGAGTGACCCTCTGTAGAGCAATAACCTCTATATAACAACCATATCAATTCCTTCAAAAGAATTCTAGATAATTTGATCTCTCCTAGAGCAACACCTCTCAGCAAAGACCAAAATCATTTTGTCTCCAAAATGGTTTTTTCCTGTAGAGGTTGTAACTTTACCATGTAATAAAGTTGAGCTTTTTGAAAATCAAAAGAAAGTACTTTTAAGGGACACAAAATGAACTTCAATTAATGCTGAATTTTCAAAAGAATAAAATCCAGTTCAGTACACACCTAGATTCTTTTGTTACAGATCCATCAAAAAAATAAAAATTTCATAATTACTTTAATACATGGGTATTGTCAGATTTATATATAAGGACATTTTTTAAGTAAAACAAAAAATATTCGACATCACTTTTTCAATATTACAAAGATACGAATTTCATGGATATAATTATCAGATCCAATAATGAGAGAGGTGGTTTTGTCTATCACAGTAAGGACAACTATGCTTAACCAGTTGTAAATCAAAAACAAGAAGTTGCTAGAAGTAAATTATTTTAGAGAATCAGCTGTAAATGCAACAGTTAAGATAGAAGTGAATACCTAGTTGCACAATGTGTACACCAGGTAGTTCTTTTTCTATAACTTACTGTGTATTGTACACAACTAGTTGTAGATGTACATTAAACTGTTACTTCAACTAAGTGTACACTGTACACAACTAATTGTAAACTGTACAAAACTAATTGTACATTAAAACAACTGATATTCATTGAGCTACAACTAATAGCTGACTGTAAATTTACTATCTGCACATGGAAACAATCTGGTAGCAGTTACTTGATCACAACTAGTTTGTTTGTATAATGGTTTAAATTAATATGATGCTGGATATTGAGAAGAGGAAGGGTTAGTTGAATGGGCCTGCTTGTTTTGTGAAGTTTTGTCTTTAAGTTTCGCTTGTAAGAGAATATGTTCTACAACTCCTTGACGGATATCCATCTGTGTATTCTCCTTCTTTAACTGTGTGATTGACTGCTTGATTTTCACCAGAGGAGCTGCAAAATACATAAAGTGTTAGAATTAATATCTTACATCTTGATTATTTTTGCATTTTGTAGCTTTTGCAGCTTTATAGTGTATGTTAACTAATAAGTACAATCAACGATAAATAACATGTCTCAAACTATATTACAATTAAGTAATTTAGTCTATGGAAAATTAGAGCCTGCCAATGTACATTACAACTTCTTCTATTACTTTCATAGCAACTTGAAATGCATTTGTTATGTTGATATTTAAGCATATTATATAATGACCAATATGTGAAGTACATAATTGTGCTTCATTTAATTTTTATATATACCTGATCAACAGGTGTCAATGCCTGGGTAGCATAAGTCACCCAATTTTCTGAATAGCAGAATGTCAAAAAATTCAGGTCCCATGTGGGAAAACATATTTAGTAATAGTTATATTGTACAATAAGGTGGCCTATAACTACCATCGTCATAAAACTGGCTAAAGTAATAATTAAATAGTTTGTAAGGCATTTCAATGATAAGAATGTATACATAATGTTACCTCCATCAGTCATACTGCTACCCCTGTCCTCCATTTCCATTTTAACTTTCTCTAATTCCTCAGTTACCTATAAATAGATATATACATATAAACACAATCAAACCTGAACTAAAGGTTGCTACCAAATATTGTCACTTGCCACAAACAGTTTTTTTTACACTTTCAACTTTTTGGCATTTGTTCATAAGTTTTACTGTATTGTGACATACAGTAAAATATCATATATCAATGACTACATGTACTTAAAAGTTATGTAAAATTTTAGTTTCCAAAGACATTTCGCGGTCTCTCGAATAAACCATTTACATTATCTAGACTTTTTAAATTTCAACCATATAATGTACATTATCTAGACTTTTTAAATTTCAACCATATAATGTACATTATCTAGACTTTTTAAATTTCAACCATATAATGTACATTATCTAGACTTTTAAATTTCAACCATATAATGTACATTATCTAGACTTTTTAAATTTCAACCATATAATGTATATTATCTAGACTTTTTAAATTTCAACCATATAATGTACATTATCTAGACTTTTTAAATTTCAACCATCTAATGTACATTATCTAGACTTTTTAAATTTCAACCATATAATGTACTTTATTTAGACTTTTTAAATTTCAACCATATTATGTTACAGACTTTAAATTCTTTAGATGGAAGGATTAAAGCAAATGCTTTCAATTGAAAACATTGAAATTCAAAGAAGAACTCTTCATGCAAAGCAACTGAAAGAACGTAAAACTAAATCTGTGACCATTACATTTGAAACTTTTTTCTGACATTATATTTAAGCCATATTTCGGGGCTTTGGTAAAATTTCATTTATTTTTTTTCTAATTATTCTGCTAAACCTTATAAACCATAAATCCTACCTCTGCCAATAACCTTGACCTCTCAGTGACCCCACCACTGGCTTGTCTATATCTCTCTTTCGTTTCTGCGAGACTGTCTTGTGCTCCTCTAAACTCCACCAGATGGTGCTCTAGCTGGTTATTTATGTATTTCTCTCGACTATTTATCTTCTCTAGTGTACGTGTGATCTCATCGTGGAGTTTATCAAGGTATGACTTGGTCTCGATCAGTGACGTTTCTATCCCCTCTTTGTGTTGATGCATTTGTTCCACATGAACACGCCAGTCCTAAATATTACAACATAGTTAAGTTTTCATAATCTTTTTCCAACACAGATTTTATGAAATGGTCTTTTCAAATTTAGTACCATCTTTGTGAATTTTAAGATTGAAATACAGTATTTATGAAATACTTGTCAGGGAGCATAATTATTACTTACTTTATTTATTGTTATGTACTTTATTCCGTTTGCAAATACTGCAAAATGACATTTTTAAAATCTATGAAAACAAACAACCATATGTCAAACACTTGCATTCTTGTTTCAGGTACATCACCTGTTTCTACATTATTTTGTTACACATCAGTTAGATGTTTAGCTCACATATGTTTCTATGTAATATGGAAGTACTGACCTAATTATCTGACAACTTCTTCACATAAACCAAATGAATAAGTGACAGAAGACGAATGAAGTTGAAGATGCTGTATAGAGGCCACCACAGTCACTGTCTTTAAGTCACATTCTCCTAAGAATCCTGATGGGGACTAACATATTGTCACCTAAGTGCAATAACAGGTTAACTCCTTATATAACTCCCATTACTGCACTAAGGTGACAATAATAATGAAGCTATCCAGCTAGATTATAAATGGGTGTTTATACTGAGAAGATGCTTTACAACTTTATTTTTTTGTGGAAGAGAACAAGTGGTCTATAAGTAACATATTTCCAAGATTTAATTTTAGTAAAGAAGGCCTACCTTATTATCAGTTCTAATGGTAACTTTAAGCTGTGGTAAAACTCTCTCTACTTCAAGTTTCCAGTCAGCAGCATCTGTCGTAGATTCCATGATCTCTTCTGGCTTAGATTTCTCGTCATTGGACTGATAAAATAACAAACTTATCTTTTGTTGTTGTTTTTTTTTAAAAATAATTCTAAACGTCACCCTGAATATAGTTTGCAATGGACTTTGCATTTCGAACAATTCATTTTTGCTTGATTTTAACACATGGTACTTATTTGAACCTGACTGTATTAAAATCTTGAAGGTTATATCAACCACTCTTCAGTTAGCTTCCGAAATTAAGCAGTACTGGTGTAATTATGCAGAAAAATATAGGCATGACCCGAAAAAGGCTTGAACAAAGAATGTCTCGACTGAGAGACAGACATGTAAACCACTAGACTAATTCTGTTCATTGTTATTATGACATTATACTTAGGTAATTCAGTGATCAGTATAACCAAGTAAAATAACAATGGAGAAAATTTCATAATCATTTGATTATGTCAACAAATTTTAATTTAAATATAAATATGTCACTGATGTAATACATACTGATTAAAATATGTTACACAGACTATTATCACTTGTGCGTCTTTATTTACATTTTGGCCTTTTAGCCCTTATCAAAATATGACAATTTCAGTGAAATCATTACATTGTGTTGTTCTTAGAACAAGAATGACGAGTTACAGCGGAACTGAAGTAATGCAACAACAAAATTTATCAAATTGTTTCATTTTACATTCAGAAATCTACAACTCATACCTTAAGATTTAGTTTTCTCAGACCCTCAAGGTCCATCATTGGTTCATCATCTTCAAACTCCTCATCATCGTCATGCATCTAAAAATAGATTTTACTTTGTTATCATAATATTCAGAAAGGAAGTGACATCGAAAATGACAATGTAAAGCTCTTTCCATTGGAGTAACCAACACAAAACATATAACAAATGTATCTTCAACACTATCTGTCAGTAAAATCTGACTTTTACCAACAAAACACTTTTTTCAACTTTATTTGATTTCAGTTAATCTAATCTACTCCAAATATATTATCTTCAACTATTTTTAATGTCAGTAAACTTACCCCAAATATATTATCTTCAACTTTATTTAATGTCAGTTCAGCATCATCTTCTACAATATTTTCCTCCTCCAATTCTTCCTCGGGATACTCAGGTCTGTTACAAAATAATAGAAAATGTTTTGAAACTTTCACTCACCATGATACAAATATTAGCAAAGAATATTTCATGACCTATTGTACTGAAACAGTCAAAAGGGCAGGAGAGTTTCTTAGACAGAGTTCAGCATAACAGAGTCTTTAACTAGAAATGTGTCCATAGGACACGGATGCCCCCACACGCCACTGTTCTGTCAATCTTATGACTCTAGGTCAAATATTTTTTGGACTACATGTGCCACAAGTTGAAAACTAAAAATCAACAAAGGGCCATAATTCTGTTAAATTTGGTCGCAGCGAAAATTCCTTCCTTTACTACCATCTACACATTAAGGTTGTTCATCCCTGGAAGTTAAAGCAAAATCTGTCATCCGGTTTAAGAGGAGTTGCGTTCACAAAATTTCTACATAGTATATAGTGAAAAAATCAACAAAGGGCCATAATTCTGTTAAATTTGGTCGCAGCAAAAATTCCTTCCTTTACTACCATCTACACATTAAGGTTCTTCATCCCTGGAAGTTTAAGCAAAATCTGCCATCCGGTTTAAGAGGAGTTGTGTTCACAAGATTTCGGGACGGACGGACTTACGGAAGGACGGATGGACGGACAAGTGCAAAGCTATATGCTCCCACTCTGTGGGGGCATAAAAATAGATGTAAAGGGACAAAGATATAATGAATAATTATAAATGCAATGTGAGAGAACAATGTTGATGAAATTTCAAGGGGATCAGTACCTTGATGTGTTTATCAATCAGCATAAACAACATAAAAACCACAACTTATTTAGTGCTATAAAAATGGAAAATAATAAGTTTATTATATTTTCAGAGATTCTTCAACCTATATTTTATACATGTATGATGTTCACGAAAAAATAATACAACTTTTGCATGACATACCTTCCCCATCTGAAGTTTGTATGTTTCAGGGCCTCGTCAGCCAGTCTGTCCAGTACATACAGACAATGTTCTCCACAACCTTGCTTCAACTTGGATGGAGGGAAATCCACTGAGTAATTCTGAAGACATAATATAAAATCCAAATCTAAAGTACATATTCAGTAGACCATTTAGCTAAATCTGTAAAAAGCAATCTTACATAGAGTGATGATTTTTATGAACAATTCAATATGGCTTCTTCATTTTAAAATTGTCACTGTCCTATTTTATGTCTTGAAATATTTTGTATTGAACTTAAAAGTAAACATTTTAAAACACATTATCATCATTGCAAGCTGAATATCAAAATAATATGAGAAGTATTTTGTGAATTTTCTTTAAAATCTCATTAAAAGTCTATACTAAAATTTTTTGTTAACACAAGTAATAAAGAATTCAAAATAATCCAGAAAAATTAAAAAATCTTACTCAATTTAGTCAAAAGTTAGTACCTTATATGGGGGGGGGGGGTATTTTTGTGTTGGTTTTTATTCACCACCAACATTGTAAAGGTCAAAAGGTCATAATAATGAAAGAATCCAAAGATCCTGGCAGGATTTTTGGTTGGTGACTTAAAGCACTCAGCCATGGAGATCTGAATCCATATTTAGCTTCTTGAAGAAGTTTGTATTTCCTATCAGTTTTACAGTTTGTAATAGATCAATATAAAAAAACACAGTAATCTGTAAAAAGCCTGTTTTTGAAGTTCATTATCTGTTATCCTATTTGAAAATTTATTGTATACCTTCCACCAATTTCAAAAATACCTATTTATACCAGATGTGAAGTGCCTTGTTTATATAACATAATTCAAACTCTGCTCCTTCAGGATAATCAAGTAATATCAAAGTAACAAATACTTTGTAACGCAAACAGAATACAATACTAGTAACCAGACTGTGTACTTCTGGCCCCTTGACAACAAAATTTTAAAATTGTAATGCTTTAAATAGATCAAATTATGAAGTTAGTTGAGTATAAAGTACACATTTAGTAAATATTTAGTCAAAACTGAAGTTAGTTTCTATCAAGTACTCTTCACAAAACAAACTAACTTCTGTTGCAAATGATGCAATTTTTATGTAATTTTGCTGGCTTTGATGCTTCGGAGGCACATCACTTTTTTCAGATATTGGCCTTACATGTATTACTTCCAACCATACATACCGTAAAATTCCTAATAAATGCCCCCCCCCAGGCCTTTTGATAAGGAAAACAATCTACTTATCAGTGCTGAACTCATAATTAATTAAAGCCATAATTTTTATTCAAATCATTCAGAATCCATAGTATTTTTAAAAATTTATAGTAAACACAAATATTTATAATATGATCTTTAAAACCTTAACACTTTTTAATCTTGCTAACACTAAATGTATTTACAGTGATTTTTGGATTTAGAAAAACTGTATTGTAATAATAGCCCCCCTTTTGAAAAATGTTTAGCCCCTGGGGGCGTTTAATAGGAATTTTACGGTATATCTGTCCATGCCAAGTTTTCAACCTCAAGAACCAAAGTTATGACCTAACACTGCAAAACTGTAGTGTCAACAAGGTTGGCCCAAATTATTCAGAAACTGGATATACATGACTATCCACTTAAATTATAATTATGCATGCACATCTTAAAACACCATCCCATGTGTTTCATTTCTCTATGCTTAGTGCACACCTTCAAACAATTCACTACATTCTAATATTCTATCTATTTAGCTCATTTTCTTTCCAAATCTACAAAATTACAATTTTCTCTGTTCCTTTCTAAACATTAAAATATTTATCTAGATTAAAGACATAGCTCTAAGTCTTACATGCATTAAATCTATGCATGCTATGGTAGTGAATTCAAGTAAACTGGCAAATAAATGGAAATGTTCTGTAAACTCAAATATTGAGTAATCATAAATCTTTATTTTAAACAACAAAATTAAGGACTGAAAACAACACTCTTTTAGTTTTATGAAAAGAGGCAAATAAAAACTACTGCCTTTGAAATCAGGCACTTTTTTATAGACATTGAAAATTGAAGTTTTATAATCAGTAGCTGAAGTTTAGTTCTGTGAAATAGTTTTTTGCCAAAATCCATTTATTTGCCAGTCTTCTAAAAGCTAAAAATAGCCACCAATCAAATATCTTATACTTTGTTTTTCAGTACAAACCAAACACCAATATATAGTAATAAAATATAATAACCCTCCTGGCTCCATGATTATTTTTTGTTTTTTGTTGTTGTTGTTTTTGTTGTTTTTTTTGGTGTCAGAGGTATATTAAAGAAATAGAAATCAAACCCCAGATTTCACAACAATATCTGACTAGATTATAATCAAATGCCTAGAAACAAGGGAAGGGAGTACAACATAACATACATGTACACCAGGGTAGTCAATATACTATCCATTAAAAGGTCTACCAGTTATTTCTTAACTGTCTTTTTTACATTGTAAACAGTTTTAGTACCCACAAAATGGTTTTAATTCATTACAACAAAAGCCAATTTCATAACATGAAAAAGTATGGATGATCTATAGCATAAATGATTTATTTTACATTGCTTTTTTGTTTAGCATGCAAATTTAGCATTCCTTCCTTCACCTGTTACATGAATATCAAACATCACTCTCAAAACACAAGTAACTTTTTTGAGGTTGGGTTTCAAATAACACCAAAAACAATAAAGGTATTATGGCAACTTTTCCAGAGAAATTGGAGAAAGGCTTGAGTAGCACCTCTCTGCAGTATTTTCTGGCAGACCAGATACCGTAGAAGAACTTTTGGAGCTCGATATGCTAGTTGGAAAGGAATTCTAACAGGATTTCAATGAAAAGCAGTGAGGAGCTGGTGTTTCAGAAACCAGTGACCTTTACAAGTAGGAGCTTTCACAATTAACTTGGAAAACAACAGTTCTGACAACACTTTTACAAGTTAACATTCACACACATATCGTTCTACATTATGAATGAAGGATGTCGAAAACATTAGATCACAAGAGCTGGTTGAACTAGGTGATGCTCCCTGAATAGGTGTTGGACACATAGAAGTAGTTTCTTGTTGATATCTCCTGTAGTTTCAGAGTTTTGTTCCAAACAAAGTTCACAGTGAAATCAAATGCACTGCACTTCTACTCAATGAGATCTATCTAACCACAAAGTTTCTTGTTTATACCTCTTGTAGTTTCAGAGTTGTGTACTGGACAAGAAAATCAGATGTACGAACAATCATACGGAAGGACAGACAAAGCGGCGACTATATGCTCTCCCTTTTGGGAGCATAAAAATTGGTAAATTATCTTAATCTTCTAGTAAAATATGCTTAAAATGATGATAACAAATATAAAATGTTTAAATGGTGGCAATCTAGTTATACTTACATTAATAACTATAACTTCGCATTTATCATTGCTACCAGATTTCTGGGTCTTTTGACCCTTTGTTTAAGAGAAAGAATGGTACGATAATGAAAATATTTTAGTACTGTATGATAGAAATAATATAACATTGTAGAATAATGTGACATATACTTTGGTGGACATAGATTTAGTATTAAAACAATCATTTATACAAGTTTAAAGTCCCTGTACGTAAAAAATTTAATGCTTTCAAATGATAAATATACTGCATAAATGAAGATACTCTTAAATGATAAAATCTACAGCATTAATCAAGAATCGTCAACGTTATGTTTCATAGAAAGCATTCTCACTGATATTGGAGAGTTTAACAAAAATTATTTTCTGCAACTAAAGGGAGATAATTAGAAATAAATTATTGATACATTTTTTGGGGGCTTTTTCTGCAATAAAATAGAATATGCTTTATTTTTAAAGTAGTTATAATTAATGGAAACAACTGACTTATAACATTTTTTATAGATTTTCTTACTGTCATATAACATTTTTAATATTTTTTGTGTTCTTTTTTGTTATTTTTTTTCTTTATTTGAACACTGCTTATTTGATCACTGTACACGGAACTTTAATCACATTTAAATATTTCTTGTTTGTTCATAAGTATATATTTTGTTAAAAGAACCAGAACATGTACTATTTTTCATGTATGTTAAATCCTTCACTAACACAAACAGCATATGGAAACTTTATAATGCCAGGTAAACCATGATTTTGTAAAAATTAATTAGAATGAAATGAATAAACCATGATTTATAAATGAAATACATCTATAATATCATAATAATATCATAATATAATGAATAGGTTAGTAAAACTGAAAATTTACCAGAATATGCATAAACTCTAACATAACTTTTCTACATAAAGAAAGCTATTATTCATATTATTCAGGGGAAAAGAAAAACATAAAAAATCAAAAATTCAAAATATTATGCTAATCAAGTGTTAAACTGACTTATGTATGTGAACAAATGATGACATATTGTCTGAAATAATCTAACTGAACTAGGACCCTAAAACAGAGTTACCGGCAAAACACAGCATTCAATTTTGGGCCACAAGGCTTAAAAATATACTGTAAGTCTATCAATTTCTATAATAATAAAGTATACAGGTACATAACTTTGCCATTTATGATTTAGTAAGTAAACTATAGTCAGGGAAAGCCTTCTACGGGGAAAAAGAGGAAGGAGTGTTGGTATAAAAGGGGGATATGTGCAGGGATACAAGGGTGAATGCTATATAAACACAAAAAAATCAACTTACAAATCTTTTAACTTCTGCAATGATACTTGATATTGTTGCATTAGGATCATCATACTATAATTTAAGATAAAGAACATACATAAATTATTAATCATAAAGCTGAAGTAATAAAAACACAATTCTGAAAGAAAGTGCATAAAAAAGAAACATTTTATTAAATAATGAATGGTATATGGCTTATTTATCAAGATAAATATAATTTTTAATTCAACCAGATATTTGTATGCCATATGAAGATTATCTTTCTCTGATTAAATTGCAACATTGGTTTTGAATGGGAAGACACTTTTGTCAAGAAGAAAGGTTATGTTACTTTCATATATTTTTACCACTGAAACATGTATTTTATAATTGCTTTCAATGTCTAAGATGATTGCCTTATTTGAAAACAAAATATGGGCACGCAATTTCTCCCGCAAAAAATTGGCTCCCAGTAAAAACCTGCCTGTGTAAGTGTAGTCAAAATACTAAATACGTAATAACACAAACCTCCTGTGGTTGTTCAAAGTTCTTCCCAGCTGTTCTTAACAGCCAAGCTGCTAGTGATGTGAACATGAAGAACTGTTCTCCTGGGTTAGTAGCAATAGCAAAATAATGCCTGAAAACAAAATGATTCACATGATTTACAGATCTGATCAGTTTATCTTCAACTTGGAAAACCAATAGCTAAATTTCATGCTGAACTTGAGTTACTTGACTTTTCATATATATCACTTCCATATGTATTGTTAGACACATGAAAGTATAAATGTATATCTCAGCATGAAGTAAGTTGCATCAGTACAAACTAATTTGAAGCTATTTAGTATTTTAAATTTCTTTCCCAGTTATTCAAAGCTATCTTTTATGGGATTTCTTTCTTTAGATTGTTTGCATACAATAGACTGCATACAATAAAAGCCAAATACAGGCATTTTCCAAATTGATGAAACTGTTGGAAAAAAACACTAAAAAGGAAGATTTCATTAACCAGTCCAAATATTTTTGTGTAAAAATGGTCTTTTATGGCATAAAAGAAGTAATGATAAAAACATTATTAATAAATTTATGTGAATCATTTTATCACCTGAAATAAGTAAATGTTTTAAATATTTTCTTATTGTCTTATGTTTCTCAAACTTAAAAAACATAGGTAGTAGCAAAAATACGCTCAAAATCAAGTTGTAACATTTTGACACTTACTTAAAATAAAGAAATCTAAAAAAATTATCATAAAAAATAAATAGAAAAATATCTATGAAAAAATTACCTGCTCATGGATTTCATATTAAGAGGTTTTATAAATTCAGTTTCATAACTGAGTAGTCTGAGTTTATCAACAAGTTCTTCATTCACGACAAATGGCATGTACACTAAACCTGGCCCACCATCCTCGACAGCATCCTCACCTCGTTTCTTATCTTCAGACATCTTTCTATTAACTTTTTAAATGCTCTGAAATTTAAATTATAAAAAAAGTTATTAAAATAGACAATTAATTAATTGACAATTGAATGTGGTGATTCCTAGGTAGCTTAATTAGCTATTAATGATGTTTACTTTAGAGTTTTGCTTTGATGTCACACGTGTATACTGGCATATAACAACTAATATTCAAGGTCTATTCTATCGTGTAACTGTTACCTGATAGAAACTGCCAAGACTTAGCGTCAACTTTTCAAACCAATCATTTATATCAGTAGAGAGTACATAATTATGAGTTTAGCAGTTTAACTGGGTTAATGATGTAAGTACTACTTTTTCATGGATTTTTGGTGAATGAGTCCAATAACAGTAACAGTATTTTTCCATATTATGAATTATATTGGTTGAAGGTTATTCTGCATTACAATATCCAAGATTATTTTAAAAAAAATAATTACTTGAAAATTTTACATTTATTCAGTTTGAAAAGAAGCATTTGTTTCCAAAGTATGTCCTCCCCACACGGTGACACCAAAACTCAAATAGATCAAATCGAAAAATGTCCAAAGAGCAGCCCGGTGGATTAAGCTAGATTATGGTCAGACCTCTAGCGTCACGAACATGCTTCACTCCCTTAACCTTCAAAAACTGGAACTAAGATGTAAAGATGCTGTGTTATCCCTTCTCTAAGATTCACCATGGTCTGGTTGCTAACCCTACAGAAGAATATTTCACACCCCTCTTCCGAGCATCAGGCCATGGCTATCCCTTATGTTATAGGTTATTCACAGCAACTTCAGACTATTTTACATTCTCATTCTTTCCTAGGACGGTATACCACTGGAACCACCTTCCCCTGCAGTTGCCCTACCTCTTACCCCACAGCAGTTCAGTGCAGCCTTAGTTTGCATCGAACATGTCTCACCCTAGTTTTCCAGCCCGTTTTTAACATTTTTAAATATTCTTCTATCTCTTTTAAACAATTTTTTTAAACTATTTTGCAATTTTTGACGCGCAGACATGTCCCCATGAGGGATTTGACATTAGCGGAAGATAGATAGATATCTATAATAACAGCTAAATAACGAATTGTACCACACACAACCCTGTAATGTACCAATCAATTTTGGCCTGGCTCAGACGCCAGAGTGTCTGAACATTATTCCTTGAATTTGTGTATCAAATATTGGTTACATCTGACTGCAAAGTTGGTGATTTACTCCTTATTTTAAGACTGAATATGGTTTAGACTTAAAAAGGTAGGGGCTAATTCTACCTATCTATCTTTCATCTTCAATTAATGTCAAACCTCTCGCTGGGACATAGACACGACTATAGACTAGTCACTTCAGGGAAAGCTATGAGATACAAGGGAATGCGGGAACCAGTCCCTAGCTCTTATTGAAAAGACCCATTGGTTCTTTTACATGTCCAGTTTATAGCACTGATACATGGGAGGATTACCTGGATTTCTTACCAGTTCACGTCTAGTTAGGTGGGAAACACTGAGTGTCTCTGAAAAATCCCAAGGGTGTTACCCAGGATCGAACCCGGGAACTCACTCAAGAGTGACAGCCAGTGGTCTAACCAACTGAGCTATTGCGCCACCTATACATCATTTCTGAAGATCACATTAACTTGTGCATTTTCTGACTTAGTCACTGTTGTAAATCAGTAACTGTCACTACTGTGTTACTGTTAGTGACAAAATAATTGACAGTTTACTAGATTTATATAAAAGATTTATCATGTATGAATGCAATAAAATCAGAAAAGAGTTGTCCTTTAATTCCAAAAACACCTTTTGTTCATACCTGCAGGGTAATTGTTTGCTTATGTCTTGGTAATGTGGTAAAATTCTTCTACATATCTTCAGTCAGTTTACAAAATTTTCAGATGTAAAATATTTAGAAATACGTAGACACAACCCCAGCTTTACATAAATACAAATGTAACTAAAGCATTAAAATACTATTGATTAGTAAATCTCATACTTTTCATAACTTATTTTATAACAAAAAATGTTTTCACTACACCCAGATTATTTTCATTTAGTAAAAACGCGAGAAATCTTTGTAAAAATTTAAATTCGAATATTCGGCTCAGTAACCAGTATAAACAACATGGCGGACATGGACAAAAACAACATGGATCAATTTCTTGACAAAGTCAACGAAATTGGTAAGCCTTTAATGTGTTTTTTTTTTTAATTAAGTAAGCAACAAAAATATGAATTTTGAAACTATCTTAAAAATGTAAAAGATAAGAAGTTGAAATGAGATAGCGGCGTTTATTTTAATATGACTTTCTGGAATGTTCTTTCGGTTTCTGTTTCAAATTGATACAACTTTACCTTGTAATTATTTTAATCTGATATTTAATTTAGTTATTCAAATAAATGTTATGATTTTACATATTTTTTTGAAAATGTATTTAACATGTACACTATATTCTGCAGCACTAAAACATAATAAATAAATCTCATGATGTTCTATTTTCTAACTTCTGTGTTTAATCTGTGTTAAACTGTTCTTCTTCTTCTTCCAATACTGTACATAACCCACTCTGGGGCATTGACGTACAGGGTGTATGCACAAAGTGATGTGCCGCAAATAAGTGCAGGTTTGAAAGAAGAACATGTTAAAAATAAAATCGACTCCGGCATATTAGGCCCCCATGACTAGTCCTCCCTTGAAGGCATCAAGGTTGACTGCTGTGGCTAGGTGCTCTGGAAGCTGGTTCCACAGGCGGATGACTGAAGGTACAAAGGAGAACTTCATGGTGTCCGTTCTGCAGAATGGGACATGGAATCTGTGTCCGTAGCCATGGTCACCTAGTGTCAGGGGGTGGAAGTACTGTGCAGCTGGGATGGCTATGGGGTTGTGCGTGATCCTGTAGACCATCACTAGCTTGGCATTGGAGCGGCGATGCTGTATAGTTGGCCAGTCTAGGTCTGTCATCATTGCAGTGGTGCTGCTTGTAGTTTTGTAATCGCCTTTTACAAATCGGGCAGCTCGCCTTTTGACAGCTTCCAGCTGGTTGATGTTGGTGGCTGTGTGTGGGTCCCAGACTGTGCCTGCATACTCCAGGATTGGTCTAACAAGGGTCTTGTAGGCCTGGGCCTTGATACACAAACAATCAAAATGTTGTACTCCACATGGATACTTCTGTCTTCTCATTGGTATCATTGCATACAAACATGTGCTAATTTGCATATATAGCACCACGGTATATATTGAAGATTGACCTAGAAAATATTGCCTTTGATTATTTATGTAACTTTGATTGATATGTGAGTTGTTAAGTAAGGATGCAGCAGTCAATTTCCATTAAAATAGGTCAGTGAAATTATGTCTTTTCAGTCATACAAATTTATGGAATAAAAAGGTGTTGTGGTACTGAAGGGTCTTCGTTACCTCTTTACCCATTATTATCATTATTTAAACATGTGATATATATGCATGGCAGATTGACTTATGTTATTTTCTTTGATCATTTCCCAATCTTAAAAAAAATTCCCAATCAAACTGATTTTTTTGGTATAAAAACTGACAAATTTGCTGAAGATAAGATATTATAATGACATGCAATATGGCCATTTAACCAGAATTGACAGATATAAGATATATTTTTTATAAGTTTATCTAAAATATAAAACAAATCTTTTCTTTTCTGTTTTTCAGAGTCAATTGTGAAAGGGTTAAGAGCAGATAAAGAGGAAGATGTCAAAGACTCAATGGATAAAGCTGATGAACTCATAGCAAAGTTGTCAGAAGAGAAGAAGAAGTTTTCTGAAGCTGTTAAACATGATGATAAAGATCTCCCAAAAACCAAAACAGGTAAATATGCAGACTAAATGTACATATGACATTTGCACAATTCCCTTCTTAAATTGTTCATATCTCTTGGTTTACACACAGACAGAGGGAGTGTTAGGTCTATGACCCTAAGACTTAAGAATCTGACACCCAGGGAGCATCACTTGTATTGATTGAAGACATGTACCGCGATTCAAGTGATTTAACTTGCAATATGATATAAATATTTTTCTGTTCTAGGTTTTAGTAAGACCAGTATCAATAAGAGCTCTGCCTCAGATGAAATGCCAGGACAAAATGATGTCAACTTTGATGGAATGGATAATGGTAGGACAATTAAGAATGTTTAATCATCATGTCTTGAAATCCTCCTTTTGCTTTTTTCCTCTTATGATATTATTGTGACATATTTATGCATGAGGTTTATTCAGCAAATTGCTCTTTATTATTTATAAATGCAACAATGGTTTAATCAGTGTTCCTCAAAGGTTCCAATAAAAATGAAATACATGTACAAAATATTGTTTTTACCAAAATGAAGGGCTATGGAGTGAAAATAACATTTATTTAAAAAAAAAAGATTCATTAATTCAAGTTGGCATAATATTAGGTTAGTTTAAACATACTCATTCCCAATTGTATACATAAATATTCACATACTAGTATTCAACAAAAGTTTACATAAAAGAAAAAGGATGAAAATGAAAGACAAGTCTTATTGAATTCTACATTTGGCATATATTGAACATACATCAAAAATTAAGCTCATAATTTATTGAAATTACATTGTAGATTTTCTTCAGAACCCAACAAATGTGGGTTTTTCCCATCTAATCTGGGAAAACAAACAGTTACCATTTTAGCTTATTAGTACACTATACTGCTCACAATAGAGTGATCAACTGATGTACTTATTTTCAATATATTTAATAATAGTTAGTGCAAAACAAGATTTTATTTTGTAAAAAGTAATGTTTTTATGCCTGAGTTTGTTGCCAAATTTCAAAATATTCTTAATTCCAGAGTAACTATGTTGTAACCATAGATGATACTGAAAACATTTTCTTCTTGTTTTTGCTATTTGAATAAAAAATATTTAACATGTGTTATGAATTTTTACAGCTGGGTTCATGGCAGCAGTTGAGGCAGATGCTAAAGAAAGAGCTAAACGTAAAGCTGAGAGAATGAAAATAGCCGAGGGCTATAAAGAGAAAGGCAATGTAGAATTCAGGGGAGGCAACTATGAGCAAGCACTTGATTGGTATACGCAGGTAGTTAAATTTCATGAAATTTTATTTAGTGCATCTTTTCCTCCAGACACATAACCACAATGTTTGATAAAAAAAATCAAATTTTAGGAAAATAAATTAATACTTTGAAAGAAATGTATACATTTTTGTATAGCAGTCACCCATTTGTCGGCGTCCCTGTGGTTAAGTTTTTGCGTGTAAGCTGGTACCTCCATAACTACTGAAGGGAATGGATTTAAACTTCACACACTTGTTCTCTGTGATTATCTAAGATGATTGGCACAAGTCCCATAACTCTGATTTGCTTTTTAGTCCCCTACCGGTCTACCGGAGGGGACTTTAGGTTTACCCTCCGTCCGTCAGTCCGTCCGTCTGTCCGTCCGTCAGTCCGTCCGTCCACAAAACTGGATCCCGCGATAACACAAAAAGTACTGAAAATATTTTAATGAAACTTGGTATATTGATAGATGGCAGTATGGAGATTATGCACGTCTTTTTCTTTTCTTCCTATGTTGAAAATTCTGGTTGTTATGGCAACAAATAGACTGAAAATATGGCAAATTTTACACATAACCTGGATCCCGCGATAACACAAAAAGTACTGAAAATTTTTTTATGAAACTTGATATATGGATAGATGGCAGTATGGAGATTATGCACGTCTTTTTCTTTTTTTCCTATGCTGAAAATTCTGGTTGCTATGGCAACAAAAAGACTGAAAATATGGCAGATTTTACACATAACCTGGATCCAGTGATAACGCAAAAAGTATTGAAAATATTTTTATGAAACTTGACATATGGGTAGATGGCAGTATGGTAATTATGCACATCCTTTTCTTATCTTCCTGTGTTGAAAATTCTGGTTGCTATGGCAACAAATAGACTGAATTTCAAGATTTCTGATTCTAGTTTTTAAGTTTTTTCACTATAAGTTCTTTATTTCTTAAGGTATTTTCTTCAAACTTTAAAAATAAGTTGCTAGTCATCATCCACATCATATGTGACAAAGTTTACAACTCTAGCACAAAATTTATCAGAATTACCTCCCTTGAACTTAAAATTTTCATGAAAAAAAACATTGTTTTTTTTAATAACTTCTTTTTTTCTGAACGTATCTACTTCAAACTTCATATAAATGTTTTTATTATCACTCAACATTTTTGAGTGTTCAATACTCTAGCAAGACTATTTCCAGAATTATGCCCCTTTTGAACTTAGACTTTTTTTTGAGAAATTGGTAATTTTTACTCCAACTTCTTCAATCATGATAGAATTTTTTTTCAAACTTCCACATCATTAATATGACAAGGTTTATAAATCTAGCATCCATATTTCCAGAATTATCTCCTCCTTAAACTTTTAATTTTTCCTATTTGTTCTTTTAACTTTCATTTACTTCAATTTCAAAATAAATATTCAATATTCATACCTTCATTACTAATTGTTCTTTGTTACACTCACATCATGAATGACATCGTTATCTCCTTTTTTTTAAAATTTTGCTTTTAAAATGTTATATTTTGATAACAGGGATGTTTAAAAAATAACTTTAGACTGTCCTTCAGTCTGTCTGTTCACTGTGATCACTTTTAAAGAACTTTTTCAACAAATTTACTTAAAATAGAAACATAAGTGAATGGCCAATGGCCCTTCAGAATGTTGCTTGGGCTCTTACCGGTAGGGGACTTATGGATTGCTTGCAATACTATGATAATTGCTTGTTTACATAATTATGCCCCTTTTTCGACTTAGAAATTCTTGGTTAAGTTGTTGCGTGTAAGCTGGTATCTCCATAACTGCTGAAGGGAATGGATTGAAACTTCACACACTTGTTTTCTGTGATTATCTAAGATGAATGGCACAAGTCCCATAACTCTGATTTGCTTTTTTGCATAATTATGCCCCTTTTTCGACTTAGAAATTCTAGGTAAATTTTTGCTTGTAAGCTGGTATCTCCATAACTTCTGAAGGGTTTGTACCTTTTCGGACAATTTTATGTATTCATATAGGTAAGCATTATTATACTCAATGAAACACCCTTGTGACAACTTTTCGAATAGTCGAGCGTTACTGTCCTCCGACAGTTCTTGTCATACATTGTAATCTATATAATGGTTTACACAAAAATGGTTTTGAATAAACGTGCATAATATGCAAGTTTTTGGTAGGAAACCGAAAATTCTTACCACATTAACCCTTTCACTGCCATAGGGACGGCATATTATTTTCGGCGTATTTGCCATATGGACGGCTTTTGCCATTTCTATAATAATAATAATGATAAATATATAAATAATCATACCATCGACAATAATTATTATTATACTAGCCGATTTGGAAACATATATAATTATTATAATACTTATAACAAATAATAATAATTATATTAATTATTAATATAGTAATTTCTAAGAAAACCTTCTGGCAAATAGGTGATCAATAAATAAATAACCCTCTGGCAGCGAAAGGGGATCTCCTTTTAGTAAGTAAGTAAGTAACAACTTTATTTAATGAGGCAACACAGTTGGGCAAGCCCAGTCTTCCCTGTGAGCCTCAAATCAAAGCCTTTTCCATAATTATGGTACAATACTTACGGTATAAAGTTGTAATACATGTATTTGTTTTGCAGGCATTAAGAGAAGTAAAGGATAACTCTGTGTTATACACAAATAGGGCACAAACATATATTAAACTTGGAAAATATCCAGAGGCGATAATAGACTGTGATTGGGCCCTCAGGGTAATGCACTGACCCTTAATTAATTTATTATTATTATTTTATTTTTGTAAATTTAAATTTTGAATATTTGATTTTTCATTTAACATAACTGTTATAGATTTTACCACTATTTTTTGCATGAACTGTTATAGATTTTACCACTTTTTGTTGCATGAACTGTCATAGATTTTACCACTTTTTGTTGCATGAAACTACAGAAAATATGTTCTTGTGTCAAACTACAATGATATCTATCTACTGGTGTCATATGAGAAAACATGATGAACCCATGATCTCTGGCTTGATAGACAGAAACCTTAGCCACTATGCCAACACCCACTTTTCCTGTATAATTTTGCTGCTATCATATTGTGATTATTGATATTTTCTTAACTTGTCTTTAAATTATGTAATCCATAACCTGCTGGAACTGAAAGGGTCATAAGCCTTTTCCTCTTGTATAGAACCATGCAAGCCTGCACATCCATGCAGTCTGATCAGGCTATATACTGTTGGCTGACCTACTTCAGATTTTAATCTTATTATTATCAAATTTGATAATGAATTGTTCCAAAAATGAAAGCTTACCAAGCCTGCTTAAGAAATTCATCAGGTTAAGGGTGGAGGCATATTATTTTATCTTGAAATAGTGATTTTAAACAATATCTCGTCAATTTCAGGCATTTCCTAACTGTATAAAAGCACACATTCACATGGGTCGAGCACATCTGTGTCTGAGAGAATACAAGGAGGCCAGGGAATGTTACAACAAGGCCCTCACATGTGACCCGAAAAAAGAAAACCTTATAAAAGGTATGGTAAATAAAGGAGAAAAAGTAATAATAATTATAAGATTTCAATTTTAGCATACATTTGTTTTTATTTGGGTTTGTTTTGTAATGCTATTTTTTGTGGAGCAGTAACATATAGTATTTCATTCCTGAAAAAATCACTTCACAACATTTCACTTTAGATATTGACTTCTTGAATGCTTGTGATTATGAAATATATTTTATACCATGCTACCAGTATCCTTGTAGTCTGACCAGGTTCTGAACTGTCAGCTTCTCATGTTAAATAATTTGATATTGAAAATCACCAAAAATATTGTCATTGTAGACAGTAGGAACTTTGAATTGTTCAAATTCTGTACCCCTTTATGGTCTTTACGATATCAGTATATCTTAAAATCCAGCAAAAAAGTAAATAAAAACTATGTTCAGTTTTGATTTTGCCTACAAAATTGCATACAACCCAAATTTTCTTATCACTGTTTCTTCACAGTATTTTATGGTGTTCTTTGTTTCTCATGTAGATTATATAGCTGAGGTAGATAGAGCAGAGCTTGCTGAAACACAAGAAACTGAGGCTGAGAAAATATTCAAGGCGGATAAAGTTGAAGCCCGTACTGTGGTAGATGTATTAACAAAAGTCCAGAAAGTAAATGAGTTGCCTGTGTTTTATAGCGGTGGATTCCGAGTTCTCAAATCTCTTATAACAACAAGTAAGTGTTATGCCCTTTGAGGTTTTGTGTTGCCTCAACACTGTAAACACAGTAGTGGCAACATTTAGGAATCGCTTCTCCATCGTCTGTGTATCTGTCTGTCTGTCTGTTTGTAAAAAGCTTGTCCGGACTACTCCTCAGAAACTACTGGAACAATTCCATCCAAACTTTACAGGAATGATCAGTATCAAATCTAGTTGTGCATATTGTCCGCATTAACTGGTTTCTAGCCGAGTTAAGGCCCTTGGATGTAAATCACGTCTTGCTTTGTTAATTTTGAATCTCCTGCTCCAGAGTAGCTGCAACATATAGGGATCACTTCTCCGTCATATGTGTATCTGTCTGTCTGTCTGTTTGTAAAAAGCTTGTCCGTACTACTCCTCAGAAACTACTGGAACAATTTCATCCAATCTTTACAGGAATGATCAGTATCAAGTCTAGTTGTGCATATTGTCCGCATTAACTGGTTTCTAGCCGAGTTAAGGCCCTTGGATGTAAATAACGTCTTGCTTTGTTAATTTTTAATCTCCTGCTCCAGAGTAGCTGCAACATGTAATCATGAGGCGATATGTGATTACTGATCACTCTTGTTTTCATTTTGTTTTGTTGTTGATTTAACTCAGAATTAGGATTTTAAACCAACAAATTGTAATTTATGCCTTTCCGCGAAATAAAATTTAACTTGCATTCTTTAGAACTGCCATTAGTACAAATTACATGTATGTACTGGTACAAAATCTAGAAACGTGGCAGAGAATTGCTTATCATTGATGGCAATAGTAATAATAACAACCAATTATGAGATAATAATAAGTTTACCAGCAAGCTCTATACATTTGAGCTATTTGGATTACTTTGTATATGACCATTTAAATATATTTCTTTCTAGCTGCTGACAGAACTTTGTTCCGGACCAAAGGGGGATTAGAGATGCTGACTACACTTCCTATTTTACAAAATTGTATATCAGCTTCTCCAAAGAGCCTGTCTGGTGAAGAGCTGGACATGTTGACGTCTGCTTTCTACATGTACACAGAGGCATGCAGGGAAAATGGTAAGTTGTGTGTTTGAATATGGCATTATTTTGTCATGATAAAATCAATTTTGTTTTATGAAGGAGGACTTTTGACCACATTTTGATTTTTCTTTACACATTTGTTATTCATAAAAAAAATTTAAAGAGGAGAAACTTTGAATAAATGGCACAAAGATACACATACAAAAAATCTCAAATCTTAGACTTCCATCTGGGGGATACCATGGCTGGATGGTTTAAGTTGCTGAGTTAAGATCACTTGCCCCTCACTGCCATGGATTTGAAACCAGGAGAGACTGAAGATTCTTTCATGTATTTCTTATAGTCGGATGCCTCCTTGTGCCTGAAATAATGCTTGAAAGCGCATCCAAGGTCTTACACTACCATTGAAGCTGGAATGTTAACATATGACCTGTATAATGCCTTTGTAAATTAAAACTAAAACAAAAAAAGTACAAAAATAAGACTACCAATAATGTTCTCAGAAAAAATAGAAACAACCTGTCAATAGTGTGCAAATCTGATTAGTGGATCATTTTAATTCATATGCAAATTTTCTATGATGTTTACTCATTGCCTGGTTATAACTATTATTTGAACAAGTTATTAGTAAATTGTAATTAATTTTTTTCTTACAGAGAAGAATACAGAATTGATTCTTAAAACAGAGAATTTGACAAACTACTGTATTCGCTTCCTTGAAGTAAAGATGAAAGGTCAAGGACAGATTCTCAAGGTCGCCATTGTAGATTTCTTGTTCACGTTGTCACAAATACCGATTGGACAAAGAACTATTGTAGAATCATTTGATGTTCCAAAGTAAGTTATTTAGATCTACTCTTATCACTGCAATATACATGTATTCATATTAGTATTGGTTGAATGATTATTAATCTGCCGAATTTCACATTAAGTGTGGATATTGAAATTTTTACCCGCTGTTCGCTCATAAATTATCTTGAAATTAAGAGACAACAGTAGTTTACTGAGAAACTAAGTAACTTGGATTAAAGAAAATTTCTTTGGCTAATATTTTTTGTGATTTGGAAAAAACTGCAAAAATTTCCAGGTCATGAACTTTTCAACTTGTACAGTAATATTTTGTAATGCCCTAATACCCTACAATTATAAAATTGAAAAATTTATCATTTAGTTTTCATTCTTTTTCAGGCTTCTAGCTGTGATTTTTAATTTGATAGGTAGTAAAGGTGTCATAGCCTCGGGTGCTGCTGTACTTCTCAACAACCTAGCTCTAGAGAAAAAGTAAGTTTTCTCTGTTTGTCAATATGACGACTTGCAATGTTATTCATGGAGTTAATAATAAGTCTTTTTATCTGAAGTCAGATTTTATAAACATATAATAACTTAACTTTATTTGTCAACAGTATAGAATAAGTCCTGACTATACATTCCTGCAGTTTGACAGGCTCTACACTGTTGGCCTAAACTTTAAATTTTCATATTGATGTCCCCAAAAATGATAATGGACTGTTCTGAAAATAGAAACTTGGCAAGTCCATTTAAGAAATTCAGCAGATTAAGGGTTAGTTTACATGTACATTGTGTTATTACAGGTTTAAATCTATGCTTAGAGACAAGATTGAAACAACTGTGGCTCCTGCCTTTGAAAAGCTGCTGGTAAGTTTAAATATCATCATTTAGTTTGATTCAGTCTGTACACAAGGGATAATGAAATGTTCAACATCTCTTATATATAAAAACCTTTCAACATAAACTAATATAAAAACTAAATATAGAGAAATTTTCTATTTGTGTATATATATATATATGTAATTTTTTTATTTTTTTTAATTTTAAAATGTATAGTAAAACATAAAAAACGTAGGACTTGAAATACGTGGAAACTAGATTTTTTCACAAAGTCTGTAAGAAAATAAAAGAAAACAGAAAAAAATCTTGAAGGATTTCTTTGTCATTACAATACTGAAAATTGTCCTCTGAATATCAAGGAATTTTCAGAAAACCAGACATTTTGAGAAAGCCCACAAAGTATTTGATTATTAGCTTATCCTCAGTTTAGATATTTACCAAAACTCTTAACAAACCACTTATAGTTTCAACTATATTTCTGCTTTACAGGAAACTTCCAACCCATCCATGGCTTTAGCAAGATGTGTTACTATGGTAACAAACCTGTCGTCTGACGCTGTAATTAGGTCAAGGTTAATGAACAGGAACCAGTTATGGGAGTCATCAATTAAACTTGTGGTAGGTAGCAGTCTCACTTCATATTATAAAAACTTCCTGTTTTAGTTAATTAATGCTTAATCTGCTAAATTTGTTTAATGGAATTACCCTGTTTTGAATATGGAAGTTATGTCCATTCAAAGTTTGATTGAGGTGAAAAGATAATTTGAGGGACGCTACTATATTTCCCCTGAAATAAAGTTCTATCGCAACTGTAGAGACCGTCTTACAAATTTTGTTATGACGTTAGAATGTTGCTCACCTGAATTCTATTTGCTAAAATCTCACTGGTGTCATTTACACTTGTACATAATTCTTATAAAAAGAGCAATTCAAGAAGGTTATTTCAGCTGTTTAAACTTATGTCAAACATAACACATTGTAAACAACTTTACATTTTCTTTGTCCTGCAAGAGTAAACTACACATCCCATTGTTAGTTTATTTTTAATCATCAAGAAATATTTTGATTATCCATTATGGTAAATCATCAATTACAGGATGCACAAAGAACGAAGTTAGGTGATGAAGTGAGTGCAGAGATTGTTGAGAGCATTCTGGGATTGTTACTAAATCTTACAACGGAGCAATCAGAATGTGTGAGAAAACACGGCACCACAATCTGTGATAGTTGTCTTGCTATGCTGCACGACAGCTCGTGCACCGAGGGGGTTAAACAACGGTCTATAGGCTTACTTAGTCATGTGTTACCATACTGTGTCCCAGCAGTAGATAATGTGGTGAAAAAAGGAGGCACAGAAATATTCCTGCAGCATGTGATGGTACGATAACATAATTGATATTGTCTACATGATTAGTTTTTTAATATGTTTAAAGTAAAACATTCTGCTTTTCAAATTTTCCCCTCATTTTGTAGTTGCTAGTTGTCTTTTCTACCATCTATCTGCCCTGTCATGCCCTGCCCGTCTGTCTTTATGTCATGCTTTTCTTACATATTCTCATACATTTAGTACCATAAGCTAGTGATTGATATAAATGTATTTGGTGTGTAGGCATCTTTCCCTAGACCTCTAACCCTTGGGTGATGTTTTAGGTCATTTGGGTCAGGTCATTTTTTTTTTAAATTAGCTTTGCGTACATAAGTGTTACTGATTATTGTATTCTTGTTTTTGTTTTATGTAGGCAGAAGAATCAAGTTGTGTGAAGTCATCATTAAAAGCACTGACTGCCTTGACACAGATGAATGAGGAATCTAGAAACTATATTGTCAAAAATAAAGGTAACTAGTTTGTTTGCTTTTGGAATAACATACAATGCAAATTAGTATTGGCTCATTGTTTCATACTACTTTAAGTTTTATAAATGTTTTACATGTTTTCACTTGTTAATCAGGTGTTGCAAAAGAAAAAAATGGTTATTAAATGAGTGTATATGGATAGGAAATCAGCTTAATAATTTCTTCTGTGTGCAGCTCATGAACATTTCAGTTGTATAATACATTATGTCTTGTTTTGTTTTTTTGCGAGTTTATTTGTTGTTGCTTTTTTTTTTCAATCTGTTTAATAATTTTTATATGAAGAGAAAGTCATATAGCATGTTACGTTATCTCACTAGGTATTGTGAAGTTGATGTCACACCTAAAATCTGATGATGAAGTTATCGTTGGTAATGCAGCTCTATGCCTCAGTCATTGCACGCAAGTACCAAAAGTGTGTTCCGCTCTAGTGATGACAGATATTATTAAACAACTGCTTGTGTTAGCAAGAGATGGGAGGAAACCTGCGGTACAACAAAACTGTGCAATACTGATAGCCAAACTTGCTCAAGGAGATTCTAAGTAAGTGTTAGTCTTCTAGAACGAACATGGATAAACGAAATCACCGTACAAGACTTGCAAGCCTATAATATTAATCCTGATCACTATACATTTCTTAGGAGTGTGTACATTTTAATTTATACCTTTTTTTTGTAAACAGGAAGTACATGTAAACTGGTTTGTCTACTGCGAGAACAGGGACTGTTGCTGCCTTTTTAGTCGATTGGCTAATTTGCTGTCCTGCTACTTTATAGAATGTCAATTGTTTTTTTTTAAGTTTCCAGTTTATTAACTTATAAACCAGTCAATCAAATGATCAAAGGTCTTCTATAAAATTTTAAAAACTTGGAAACCATGTAGTATTCAATTCATTTTTTAAACATTTTTGTGAAATTTTTTTTTTAAAGTTTATAATTTAGGAAATTTAGAAAGATTGAGAAACTTCAGGGGCTAAGATCTTACATTCCTGTATAAAAATACTTAAATGATTTCACACCTTTTTTGTGAAAAGAGGCGCCGCCCCCCCCATTGTTTGAGGGGACATGTAGTGTAATGGGGGACATGAAGCTACACCCCTTCTGTGTAATGAGGATGTGGATTATGAAAGTTAAGCCCATTTGTGTTATGAAAACAATGATTGCCACACCAATGAGGATATGACAAACACCCATAAGGATCATGATTGCCACATCCTTACGTGTAATGAGGACATGATAACAATACTCAGTGTACTGAGTAATGAGGGCATTTTCAGGGTGTTGATCATCTGTGATGATATTTGATTAGCAATTGTTTAAGGAATTGTAATGTTGAGAAGATCAACATTCAAAACAGTAGTATGTTGATGAGAATTATTTGCAAAACAAACTGAACAGGGGTTGAGTTTTTTAAGTGTGTTTTTGTTGTTTTTTTAGATGGATAACTGTGAATGAGATGATAGATTCTTGTAAATTAGGTATATGAAATACAAATTAAAGAAAATTACTAAGTCGATGTACATGAGGATTGTACATAAACTGTTGTGTTGATACACGAGTAGTGTATAAATAGGTAATGTGTTCATATTGCAGTGTATTAAAAATGTTATTTATGAAATTATATGTTTTATAATATTTGCTAACTTGTAAATAAATATTAATTTTTATATATCCTAATGACAAAAAAGATAAATTGTATATTAAAAAAACTATAAATGACAGTAAAAAAGTAATATCAAATTATTTAGTTTGGTTGTTATATTTATTATTTCTGTTTGAGTTTTTAGAGAACTTGACAGGCATGTTTTCTGTACTAGGTTACTACAAAACTTCTAATGTTCACTAAGGGAGAGCACAGGCTTAGTGGCATCTGCCTCTTAAAGGGAGACACAGGCAAAATTTTCATTTCTTAGTTTTGAATTTTTCATTCATTATTCTGTAAATGCCCTCAAAATGAATACATTTAACAGTCAAAGGAACAACTCTTTTCTCCATATAAAGAATAAAATGGTGTTTCCTAACTTGACCCGCGTGGGTCAGGTTAGAGCGCTAGCATTTCACAATAGTTGTCAAAGTGAACTCTGGAAACGTTAAGGAAGATCTGAAATGAATGACATAGGCTTGTTTCAATCATACAATATCCACAATATCTGTTATTGTAACTTCAAGGGTTTGTTCAAGTCACCTGACTTGTTTTAAAACTATTTGGTGATTCTCTTGGCGTCTAAATTTTGTTCAATATATATATAGATATATTTACACTTCAAACCCAAAATATATAGAATTTAGACAGAAATTCATGCTGAAACTTCAAGAAAATTCATTTTAGCGTGATTTAAGTACATAAGACCATTTTAATATTTTTGTCATTATTTTGCCTGAATATCCCTTTAAAGCAGGGATTATCTTGCTGTTTGCCACTTCAGACCAACCGGCTTTTCTTTTTTCTCTTTTTTCCGCAAAATATACTCCTGTGTTCCCAGTTAAATTGCTAGAATGACTTGGCCCTGCAAACTTTGCACACTTGTTCACCATTATAACCCCAACCTGTAGACAGGAGGAGGTAACTGTATCAAGCATTTTGATAGAATTATGCCCCTTTTTCAACTTAGAATTTACATTTAGGTTTGCATACCACCTCAGATATTTTCATATTCTTTTGAAACATTAGTTGAAATTTTATACTCTTCTTTGAGAGCATAATAGGACACTCTCCAAGGCCTATAACTGTAACATGGATTTAAAGAAAAAATTTGTCCTTTAGTTATTTACTCAGAAAATTTTACATTATCAAGGCTCTTTTACTATCAAGCAATAAGAATAGTCGAGCGGAAGAAATAATTTTTCGAGATTTAAATGTTCCATTTGATCACGGATTTATATTATTGTAATATAAATCCGTGATTTGATGTAGGTCTCAGCAGGACCAATTGCTTATGTGCAAATTTGAGATCATTTGCTAATAAGCCATTTTTCCAGACTAATTATTGTAATCGTGAAAAATGACCCCAAAATTTAAAAATGTTTCAATGCTTTTCCCACCCCTCAAAGCTGGCCAAGAAAAGCACAAAAAATATAATTTTCAATTCATTTCTACGCATCTTTCTTTATTTTTTTTTT